>NC_069721.1:3615209-3770395 GCF_027358585.1 Pangasianodon hypophthalmus | reverse complement strand
TGTTATCTCATGTATCAGTAGTTTAATAAAACCTGGATAAAAGTTTTTCTTCATTCAGTTGATCAAATCACTGAAAACTACCCCAACAAATAGCACTTACCAAATGATTCAGACAGGTCAGAGCCATTGATAGGGTATCAACTGTGACGATAATGCTGATTGTCGTCTTCACTGAAACTTCAGCTGCACTAATTCCCGATTAAAGTATACATTTGTTACATATCTGCTACTGTAGAACCTTTTGACTGAGAATTTACCAATGCAACATGTTGTTCCAGTATCTGTCCAGACCTTAGATGGTTCACAGCCCAGCCCACATCGAAATACGTTTTAAATGCAGTAGTCACAGAAGACAGTAAAGTCAAATACACAGATGAGACTGCCCCAAAGAGAAGCACTTATGAATATAGCGTAAATCAGTGCTGCTATTTGAAGTGATCTAATTGTGCTTTCTTTTGAATGTATTGGATGTTCCCCCATTCAGATTAGTTTCATAAGATGTAAAAAGTATCTTCAGTTGCTGGAATCACCCAAGACCACCCCAACAAATAGCACTTACCAAATGATTCAGGAAGGCCAGAGCCACTGTTAGGGTATCAATTGTGATAAAAAGACAGATAGGTCGTCTTCTTCTTTGCATCTTCTCCTGCCATATTTACCACGAAATATATAATCATTACATGCCTGCTATTCTAGAAAGTCTGCAGCGAGAATTTACCAGTCGATCTCTTTTTCCTTCTGAGGGACCTGATTCACGTGTGGTTCATTTAAATGCCCAGAATCCGATCAGAAAATGAGATGGTTCACAGTCCAACCCACAAAATCCAATGTGACAACAGAGCTGATGATGGTTGATCAGTCCATGTGAAAGAACCAAGTGATTCACACATTGATGGCCACTTAGCACTCTAGATTAAGTGTAGGTACACAACCAAATGATGAGTTAACTGTTGCAATTACAAGGTATTTCTGTATTAGTTTTACAAGTTTCTGCATGAAATTCACTGAATTCAGTGGAATAATTTGAATAAATCTTTCTAAAATAAAACAATTATGTTAGAATCTCAACAATGAGTGTGATTATCTATTCACACTTCACGTTTTTGGTGTCCTAATTCACTGAAAGTTGCCCCAACTTGTTAGCACTTACATTAAAACTGCAGTAAATGTGCTACAATTAGGGTAACATTCAGAGATGTACTTCTCACACAACTTAGTAAAGTCAGATACACAGATGAGACTGCCCCAAAGAGTAGCACTTATTGATGAGATGAAAATCAGTGCTTCTGTTTGAAGTAATCTAATTGTGCTTTAATTGGAAAGTATTGCATGTTATCTCATGTATCAGTAGTTTAATAAAACCTGGATAAAAGTTTTTCTTCCTTCAGTTGATCAAATCACTGAAAACTACCCCAACAAATAGCACTTACCAAATGATTCAGACAGGTCAGAGCCATTGTTAGGGTATCAACTGTGACGATAATGCTGATTGCCGTCTTCACTGAAACTTCAGCTGCACTAATTTCTGATTAAAGTATACATTCGTTACATATCTGCTACTGTAGAACCTTTTGACTGAGAATTTACCAATGCAACATGTTGTTCCAGTATCTGTCCAGACCTTAGATGGTTCACAGCCCAACCCACATCGAAATACGTTTTAAATGCAGTAGTCACAGAAGACAGTAAAGTCAAATACACAGATGAGACTGCCCCAAAGAGAAGCACTTATGAATATAGCGTAAATCAGTGCTGCTATTTGAAGTGATCTAATTGTGCTTTCTTTTGAATGTATTGGATGTTCCCCCATTCAGATTAGTTTCATAAGATGTAAAAAGTATCTTGAGTTGCTGGAATCACCCAAAACCACCCCAACAAATAGCACTTACCAAATGATTCAGGAAGGCCAGAGCCACTGTTAGGGTATCAATTGTGATAAAAAGACAGATAGGTCGTCTTCTTCTTTGCATCTTCTCCTGCCATATTTACCACGAAAATATATAATCATTACATGCCTGCTATTCTACAAAGTCTGCAGCGAGAATTTACCAGTCGATCTCTTTTTCCTTCTGAGGGACCTGATTCACGTGTGGTTCATTTAAATGCCCAGAATCCGATCAGAAAATGAGATGGTTCACAGTCCAACCCACAAAATCCAATGTGACAACAGAGCTGATGATGGTTGATCAGTCCATGTGAAAGAACCAAGTGATTCACACATTGATGGCCACTTAGCACTCTAGATTAAGTGTAGGTACACAACCAAATGATGAGTTAACTGTTGCAATTACAAGGTATTTCTATATTAGTTTTACAAGTTTCTGCATGAAATTCACTGAATTCAGTGGAATAATTTGAATAAATCTTTCTAAAATAAAACAATTATGTAAGAATCTCACCAATCAGCGTGATTATATATTCACACTTCACGTTCTTGGTGTCCAAATTCACTGAAAGTTGCCCCAACTTGTTAGCACTTACATTAAAACTGCAGTAAATGTGCTACAATTAGGGTAACATTCAGAGATGTACTTCTCACACAACTTAGTAAAGTCAGATACACAGATGAGACTGCCCCAAAGAGTAGCACTTATTGATGAGATGAAAATCAGTGCTTCTGTTTGAAGTAATCTAATTGTGCTTTAATTGGAAAGTATTGCATGTTATCTCATGTATCAGTAGTTTAATAAAACCTGGATAAAAGTTTTTCTTCCTTCAGTTGATCAAATCACTGAAAACTACCCCAACAAATAGCACTTACCAAATGATTCAGACAGGTCAGAGCCATTGTTAGGGTATCAACTGTGACGATAATGCTGATTGCCGTCTTCACTGAAACTTCAGCTGCACTAATTTCTGATTAAAGTATACATTCGTTACATATCTGCTACTGTAGAACCTTTTGACTGAGAATTTACCAATGCAACATGTTGTTCCAGTATCTGTCCAGACCTTAGATGGTTCACAGCCCAACCCACATCGAAATACGTTTTAAATGCAGTAGTCACAGAAGACAGTAAAGTCAAATACACAGATGAGACTGCCCCAAAGAGAAGCACTTATGAATATAGCGTAAATCAGTGCTGCTATTTGAAGTGATCTAATTGTGCTTTCTTTTGAATGTATTGGATGTTCCCCCATTCAGATTAGTTTCATAAGATGTAAAAAGTATCTTCAGTTGCTGGAATCACCCAAAACCACCCCAACAAATAGCACTTACCAAATGATTCAGGAAGGCCAGAGCCACTGTTAGGGTATCAATTGTGATAAAAAGACAGATAGGTCGTCTTCTTCTTTGCATCTTCTCCTGCCATATTTACCACGAAAATATATAATCATTACATGCCTGCTATTCTACAAAGTCTGCAGCGAGAATTTACCAGTCGATCTCTTTTTCCTTCTGAGGGACCTGATTCACGTGTGGTTCATTTAAATGCCCAGAATCCGATCAGAAAATGAGATGGTTCACAGTCCAACCCACAAAATCCAATGTGACAACAGAGCTGATGATGGTTGATCAGTCCATGTGAAAGAACCAAGTGATTCACACATTGATGGCCACTTAGCACTCTAGATTAAGTGTAGGTACACAACCAAATGATGAGTTAACTGTTGCAATTACAAGGTATTTCTATATTAGTTTTACAAGTTTCTGCATGAAATTCACTGAATTCAGTGGAATAATTTGAATAAATCTTTCTAAAATAAAACAATTATGTAAGAATCTCACCAATCAGCGTGATTATATATTCACACTTCACGTTCTTGGTGTCCAAATTCACTGAAAGTTGCCCCAACTTGTTAGCACTTACATTAAAACTGCAGTAAATGTGCTACAATTAGGGTAACATTCAGAGATGTACTTCTCACACAACTTAGTAAAGTCAGATACACAGATGAGACTGCCCCAAAGAGTAGCACTTATTGATGAGATGAAAATCAGTGCTTCTGTTTGAAGTAATCTAATTGTGCTTTAATTGGAAAGTATTGCATGTTATCTCATGTATCAGTAGTTTAATAAAACCTGGATAAAAGTTTTTCTTCATTCAGTTGATCAAATCACTGAAAACTACCCCAACAAATAGCACTTACCAAATGATTCAGACAGGTCAGAGCCATTGTTAGGGTATCAACTGTGACGATAATGCTGATTGTCGTCTTCACTGAAACTTCAGCTGCACTAATTCCCGATTAAAGTATACATTCGTTACATATCTGCTACTGTAGAACCTTTTGACTGAGAATTTACCAATGCAACATGTTGTTCCAGTATCTGTCCAGACCTTAGATGGTTCACAGCCCAACCCACATCGAAATACGTTTTAAATGCAGTAGTCACAGAAGACAGTAAAGTCAAATACACAGATGAGACTGCCCCAAAGAGAAGCACTTATGAATATAGCGTAAATCAGTGCTGCTATTTGAAGTGATCTAATTGTGCTTTCTTTTGAATGTATTGGATGTTCCCCCATTCAGATTAGTTTCATACGATGTAAAAAGTATCTTGAGTTGCTGGAATCACCCAAAACCACCCCAACAAATAGCACTTACCAAATGATTCAGGAAGGCCAGAGCCACTGTTAGGGTATCAATTGTGATAAAAAGACAGATAGGTCGTCTTCTTCTTTGCATCTTCTCCTGCCATATTTACCACGAAAATATATAATCATTACATGCCTGCTATTCTACAAAGTCTGCAGCGAGAATTTACCAGTCGATCTCTTTTTCCTTCTGAGGGACCTGATTCACGTGTGGTTCATTTAAATGCCCAGAATCCGATCAGAAAATGAGATGGTTCACAGTCCAACCCACAAAATCCAATGTGACAACAGAGCTGATGATGGTTGATCAGTCCATGTGAAAGAACCAAGTGATTCACACATTGATGGCCACTTAGCACTCTAGATTAAGTGTAGGTACACAACCAAATGATGAGTTAACTGTTGCAATTACAAGGTATTTCTATATTAGTTTTACAAGTTTCTGCATGAAATTCACTGAATTCAGTGGAATAATTTGAATAAATCTTTCTAAAATAAAACAATTATGTTAGAATCTCAACAATGAGCGTGATTATATATTCACACTTCACGTTTTTGGTGTCCTAATTCACTGAAAGTTGCCCCAACTTGTTAGCACTTACATTAAAACTGCAGTAAATGTGCTACAATTAGGGTAACATTCAGAGATGTACTTCTCACACAACTTAGTAAAGTCAGATACACAGATGAGACTGCCCCAAAGAGTAGCACTTATTGATGAGATGAAAATCAGTGCTTCTGTTTGAAGTAATCTAATTGTGCTTTAATTGGAAAGTATTGCATGTTATCTCATGTATCTGTAGTTTAATAAAACCTGGATAAAAGTTTTTCTTCATTCAGTTGATCAAATCACTGAAAACTACCCCAACAAATAGCACTTACCAAATGATTCAGACAGGTCAGAGCCATTGTTAGGGTATCAACTGTGACGATAATGCTGATTGTCATCTTCACTGAAACTTCAGCTGCACTAATTCCCGATTAAAGTATACATTCGTTACATATCTGCTACTGTAGAACCTTTTGACTGAGAATTTACCAATGCAACATGTTGTTCCAGTATCTGTCCAGACCTTAGATGGTTCACAGCCCAACCCACATCGAAATACGTTTTAAATGCAGTAGTCACAGAAGACAGTAAAGTCAAATACACAGATGAGACTGCCCCAAAGAGAAGCACTTATGAATATAGCGTAAATCAGTGCTGCTATTTGAAGTGATCTAATTGTGCTTTCTTTTGAATGTATTGGATGTTCCCCCATTCAGATTAGTTTCATAAGATGTAAAAAGTATCTTCAGTTGCTGGAATCACCCAAAACCACCCCAACAAATAGCACTTACCAAATGATTCAGGAAGGCCAGAGCCACTGTTAGGGTATCAATTGTGATAAAAAGACAGATAGGTCGTCTTCTTCTTTGCATCTTCTCCTGCCATATTTACCACGAAAATATATAATCATTACATGCCTGCTATTCTACAAAGTCTGCAGCGAGAATTTACCAGTCGATCTCTTTTTCCTTCTGAGGGACCTGATTCACGTGTGGTTCATTTAAATGCCCAGAATCTGATCAGAAAATGAGATGGTTCACAGTCCAACCCACAAAATCCAATGTGGCAACAAAAGTGATAATGGTTGATCAGTCCATGTGAAAGAACCAAGTGATTCACACATTGATGGCCAGTTAGCACTCTAGATTAAGTGTAGGTACACAGCCAAATGATGAGTTAACTATTGCAATTACAAGGTATTTCTGTATTAGTTTTACAAGTTTCTGCATGAAATTCACTGAATTCAGTGGAATAATTTGAATAAATCTTTCTAAAATAAAACAATTATGTTAGAATCTCAACAATGAGCGTGATTATATATTCACACTTCACGTTCTTGGTGTCCAAATTCACTGAAAGTTGCCCCAACTTGTTAGCACTTACATTAAAACTGCAGTAAATGTGCTACAGTTAGGGTAACATTCAGAGATGTACTTCTCACACAACTTAGTAAAGTCAGATACACAGATGAGACTGCCCCAAAGAGTAGCACTTATTAATGATATGAAAATCAGTGCTTCTGTTTGAAGTAATCTAATTGTGCTTTAATTGGAAAGTATTGAATGTTATCTCATGTATCAGTAGTTTAATAAAACCTGGATAAAAGTTTTTCTTCATTCAGTTGATCAAATCACTGAAAACTACCCCAACAAATAGCACTTACCAAATGATTCAGACAGGTCAGAGCCATTGTTAGGGTATCAACTGTGACGATAATGCTGATTGTCGTCTTCACTGAAACTTCAGCTGCACTAATTCCCGATTAAAGTATACATTTGTTACATATCTGCTACTGTAGAACCTTTTGACTGAGAATTTACCAATGCAACATGTTGTTCCAGTATCTGTCCAGACCTTAGATGGTTCACAGCCCAGCCCACATCGAAATACGTTTTAAATGCAGTAGTCACAGAAGACAGTAAAGTCAAATACACAGATGAGACTGCCCCAAAGAGAAGCACTTATGAATATAGCGTAAATCAGTGCTGCTATTTGAAGTGATCTAATTGTGCTTTCTTTTGAATGTATTGGATGTTCCCCCATTCAGATTAGTTTCATAAGATGTAAAAAGTATCTTCAGTTGCTGGAATCACCCAAGACCACCCCAACAAATAGCACTTACCAAATGATTCAGGAAGGCCAGAGCCACTGTTAGGGTATCAATTGTGATAAAAAGACAGATAGGTCGTCTTCTTCTTTGCATCTTCTCCTGCCATATTTACCACGAAAATATATAATCATTACATGCCTGCTATTCTAGAAAGTCTGCAGCGAGAATTTACCAGTCGATCTCTTTTTCCTTCTGAGGGACCTGATTCACGTGTGGTTCATTTAAATGCCCAGAATCCGATCAGAAAATGAGATGGTTCACAGTCCAACCCACAAAATCCAATGTGACAACAGAGCTGATGATGGTTGATCAGTCCATGTGAAAGAACCAAGTGATTCACACATTGATGGCCACTTAGCACTCTAGATTAAGTGTAGGTACACAACCAAATGATGAGTTAACTGTTGCAATTACAAGGTATTTCTGTATTAGTTTTACAAGTTTCTGCATGAAATTCACTGAATTCAGTGGAATAATTTGAATAAATCTTTCTAAAATAAAACAATTATGTTAGAATCTCAACAATGAGTGTGATTATCTATTCACACTTCACGTTTTTGGTGTCCTAATTCACTGAAAGTTGCCCCAACTTGTTAGCACTTACATTAAAACTGCAGTAAATGTGCTACAATTAGGGTAACATTCAGAGATGTACTTCTCACACAACTTAGTAAAGTCAGATACACAGATGAGACTGCCCCAAAGAGTAGCACTTATTGATGAGATGAAAATCAGTGCTTCTGTTTGAAGTAATCTAATTGTGCTTTAATTGGAAAGTATTGCATGTTATCTCATGTATCAGTAGTTTAATAAAACCTGGATAAAAGTTTTTCTTCCTTCAGTTGATCAAATCACTGAAAACTACCCCAACAAATAGCACTTACCAAATGATTCAGACAGGTCAGAGCCATTGTTAGGGTATCAACTGTGACGATAATGCTGATTGCCGTCTTCACTGAAACTTCAGCTGCACTAATTTCTGATTAAAGTATACATTCGTTACATATCTGCTACTGTAGAACCTTTTGACTGAGAATTTACCAATGCAACATGTTGTTCCAGTATCTGTCCAGACCTTAGATGGTTCACAGCCCAACCCACATCGAAATACGTTTTAAATGCAGTAGTCACAGAAGACAGTAAAGTCAAATACACAGATGAGACTGCCCCAAAGAGAAGCACTTATGAATATAGCGTAAATCAGTGCTGCTATTTGAAGTGATCTAATTGTGCTTTCTTTTGAATGTATTGGATGTTCCCCCATTCAGATTAGTTTCATAAGATGTAAAAAGTATCTTCAGTTGCTGGAATCACCCAAAACCACCCCAACAAATAGCACTTACCAAATGATTCAGGAAGGCCAGAGCCACTGTTAGGGTATCAATTGTGATAAAAAGACAGATAGGTCGTCTTCTTCTTTGCATCTTCTCCTGCCATATTTACCACGAAAATATATAATCATTACATGCCTGCTATTCTAGAAAGTCTGCAGCGAGAATTTACCAGTCGATCTCTTTTTCCTTCTGAGGGACCTGATTCACGTGTGGTTCATTTAAATGCCCAGAATCCGATCAGAAAATGAGATGGTTCACAGTCCAACCCACAAAATCCAATGTGACAACAGAGCTGATGATGGTTGATCAGTCCATGTGAAAGAACCAAGTGATTCACACATTGATGGCCACTTAGCACTCTAGATTAAGTGTAGGTACACAACCAAATGATGAGTTAACTGTTGCAATTACAAGGTATTTCTGTATTAGTTTTACAAGTTTCTGCATGAAATTCACTGAATTCAGTGGAATAATTTGAATAAATCTTTCTAAAATAAAACAATTATGTTAGAATCTCAACAATGAGTGTGATTATCTATTCACACTTCACGTTTTTGGTGTCCTAATTCACTGAAAGTTGCCCCAACTTGTTAGCACTTACATTAAAACTGCAGTAAATGTGCTACAATTAGGGTAACATTCAGAGATGTACTTCTCACACAACTTAGTAAAGTCAGATACACAGATGAGACTGCCCCAAAGAGTAGCACTTATTGATGAGATGAAAATCAGTGCTTCTGTTTGAAGTAATCTAATTGTGCTTTAATTGGAAAGTATTGCATGTTATCTCATGTATCAGTAGTTTAATAAAACCTGGATAAAAGTTTTTCTTCCTTCAGTTGATCAAATCACTGAAAACTACCCCAACAAATAGCACTTACCAAATGATTCAGACAGGTCAGAGCCATTGTTAGGGTATCAACTGTGACGATAATGCTGATTGCCGTCTTCACTGAAACTTCAGCTGCACTAATTTCTGATTAAAGTATACATTCGTTACATATCTGCTACTGTAGAACCTTTTGACTGAGAATTTACCAATGCAACATGTTGTTCCAGTATCTGTCCAGACCTTAGATGGTTCACAGCCCAACCCACATCGAAATACGTTTTAAATGCAGTAGTCACAGAAGACAGTAAAGTCAAATACACAGATGAGACTGCCCCAAAGAGAAGCACTTATGAATATAGCGTAAATCAGTGCTGCTATTTGAAGTGATCTAATTGTGCTTTCTTTTGAATGTATTGGATGTTCCCCCATTCAGATTAGTTTCATAAGATGTAAAAAGTATCTTCAGTTGCTGGAATCACCCAAAACCACCCCAACAAATAGCACTTACCAAATGATTCAGGAAGGCCAGAGTCACTGTTAGGGTATCAATTGTGATAAAAAGACAGATAGGTCGTCTTCTTCTTTGCATCTTCTCCTGCCATATTTACCACGAAAATATATAATCATTACATGCCTGCTATTCTACAAAGTCTGCAGCGAGAATTTACCAGTCGATCTCTTTTTCCTTCTGAGGGACCTGATTCACGTGTGGTTCATTTAAATGCCCAGAATCCGATCAGAAAATGAGATGGTTCACAGTCCAACCCACAAAATCCAATGTGACAACAGAGCTGATGATGGTTGATCAGTCCATGTGAAAGAACCAAGTGATTCACACATTGATGGCCACTTAGCACTCTAGATTAAGTGTAGGTACACAACCAAATGATGAGTTAACTGTTGCAATTACAAGGTATTTCTATATTAGTTTTACAAGTTTCTGCATGAAATTCACTGAATTCAGTGGAATAATTTGAATAAATCTTTCTAAAATAAAACAATTATGTTAGAATCTCAACAATGAGCGTGATTATATATTCACACTTCACGTTTTTGGTGTCCTAATTCACTGAAAGTTGCCCCAACTTGTTAGCACTTACATTAAAACTGCAGTAAATGTGCTACAATTAGGGTAACATTCAGAGATGTACTTCTCACACAACTTAGTAAAGTCAGATACACAGATGAGACTGCCCCAAAGAGTAGCACTTATTGATGAGATGAAAATCAGTGCTTCTGTTTGAAGTAATCTAATTGTGCTTTAATTGGAAAGTATTGCATGTTATCTCATGTATCTGTAGTTTAATAAAACCTGGATAAAAGTTTTTCTTCATTCAGTTGATCAAATCACTGAAAACTACCCCAACAAATAGCACTTACCAAATGATTCAGACAGGTCAGAGCCATTGTTAGGGTATCAACTGTGACGATAATGCTGATTGTCGTCTTCACTGAAACTTCAGCTGCACTAATTCCCGATTAAAGTATACATTCGTTACATATCTGCTACTGTAGAACCTTTTGACTGAGAATTTACCAATGCAACATGTTGTTCCAGTATCTGTCCAGACCTTAGATGGTTCACAGCCCAACCCACATCGAAATACGTTTTAAATGCAGTAGTCACAGAAGACAGTAAAGTCAAATACACAGATGAGACTGCCCCAAAGAGAAGCACTTATGAATATAGCGTAAATCAGTGCTGCTATTTGAAGTGATCTAATTGTGCTTTCTTTTGAATGTATTGGATGTTCCCCCATTCAGATTAGTTTCATACGATGTAAAAAGTATCTTCAGTTGCTGGAATCACCCAAAACCACCCCAACAAATAGCACTTACCAAATGATTCAGGAAGGCCAGAGCCACTGTTAGGGTATCAATTGTGATAAAAAGACAGATAGGTCGTCTTCTTCTTTGCATCTTCTCCTGCCATATTTACCACGAAAATATATAATCATTACATGCCTGCTATTCTACAAAGTCTGCAGCGAGAATTTACCAGTCGATCTCTTTTTCCTTCTGAGGGACCTGATTCACGTGTGGTTCATTTAAATGCCCAGAATCTGATCAGAAAATGAGATGGTTCACAGTCCAACCCACAAAATCCAATGTGGCAACAAAAGTGATAATGGTTGATCAGTCCATGTGAAAGAACCAAGTGATTCACACATTGATGGCCAGTTAGCACTCTAGATTAAGTGTAGGTACACAGCCAAATGATGAGTTAACTATTGCAATTACAAGGTATTTCTGTATTAGTTTTACAAGTTTCTGCATGAAATTCACTGAATTCAGTGGAATAATTTGAATAAATCTTTCTAAAATAAAACAATTATGTTAGAATCTCAACAATGAGCGTGATTATATATTCACACTTCACGTTCTTGGTGTCCAAATTCACTGAAAGTTGCCCCAACTTGTTAGCACTTACATTAAAACTGCAGTAAATGTGCTACAGTTAGGGTAACATTCAGAGATGTACTTCTCACACAACTTAGTAAAGTCAGATACACAGATGAGACTGCCCCAAAGAGTAGCACTTATTAATGATATGAAAATCAGTGCTTCTGTTTGAAGTAATCTAATTGTGCTTTAATTGGAAAGTATTGAATGTTATCTCATGTATCAGTAGTTTAATAAAACCTGGATAAAAGTTTTTCTTCATTCAGTTGATCAAATCACTGAAAACTACCCCAACAAATAGCACTTACCAAATGATTCAGACAGGTCAGAGCCATTGTTAGGGTATCAACTGTGACGATAATGCTGATTGTCGTCTTCACTGAAACTTCAGCTGCACTAATTCCCGATTAAAGTATACATTTGTTACATATCTGCTACTGTAGAACCTTTTGACTGAGAATTTACCAATGCAACATGTTGTTCCAGTATCTGTCCAGACCTTAGATGGTTCACAGCCCAGCCCACATCGAAATACGTTTTAAATGCAGTAGTCACAGAAGACAGTAAAGTCAAATACACAGATGAGACTGCCCCAAAGAGAAGCACTTATGAATATAGCGTAAATCAGTGCTGCTATTTGAAGTGATCTAATTGTGCTTTCTTTTGAATGTATTGGATGTTCCCCCATTCATATTAGTTTCATAAGATGTAAAAAGTATCTTCAGTTGCTGGAATCACCCAAAACCACCCCAACAAATAGCACTTACCAAATGATTCAGGAAGGCCAGAGCCACTGTTAGGGTATCAATTGTGATAAAAAGACAGATAGGTCGTCTTCTTCTTTGCATCTTCTCCTGCCATATTTACCACGAAAATATATAATCATTACATGCCTGCTATTCTAGAAAGTCTGCAGCGAGAATTTAACAGTCGATCTCTTTTTCCTTCTGAGGGACCTGATTCATGTGTGGTTCATTTAAATGCCCAGAATCCGATCAGAAAA
This sequence comes from Pangasianodon hypophthalmus, assembly GCF_027358585.1. Classification (NCBI taxonomy): domain Eukaryota; kingdom Metazoa; phylum Chordata; class Actinopteri; order Siluriformes; family Pangasiidae; genus Pangasianodon; species Pangasianodon hypophthalmus. Next base: position 3,757,622 of record NC_069721.1, on the reverse strand, counting down.
TGAGATGGTTCACAGTCCAACCCACAAAATCCAATGTGACAACAGAGCTGATGATGGTTGATCAGTCCATGTGAAAGAACCAAGTGATTCACACATTGATGGCCACTTAGCACTCTAGATTAAGTGTAGGTACACAACCAAATGATGAGTTAACTGTTGCAATTACAAGGTATTTCTGTAATAGTTTTACAACTTTCTGCATGAAATTCACTGAATTCAGTGGAATAATTTGAATAAATTCAATTCAATTCAATTCATTTTTATTTGTATAGCGCTTTTTACAAAGGTCATTGTCTCAAAGCAGCTTTACCAAACAAAAGTAAAGTGAAGTGTGTGTGTGTGCCGTCTCTGATGAGCAAGCAGGGCGACGGTGGCAAGGAAAAAATCTTTCTAAAATAAAACAATTGTGTTAGAATCTCAACAATGAGCGTGATTATATATTCACACTTCACGTTTTTGGTGTCCTAATTCACTGAAAGTTGCCCCAACTTGTTAGCACTTACATTAAAACTGCAGTAAATGTGCTACAATTAGGGTAACATTCAGAGATGTACTTCTCACACAACTTAGTAAAGTCAGATACACAGATGAGACTGCCCCAAAGAGTAGCACTTATTAATGATATGAAAATCAGTGCTTCTGTTTGAAGTAATCTAATTGTGCTTTAATTGGAAAGTATTGCATGTTATCTCATGTATCAGTAGTTTAATAAAACCTGGATAAAAGTTTTTCTTCATTCAGTTGATCAAATCACTGAAAACTACCCCAACAAATAGCACTTACCAAATGATTCAGACAGGTCAGAGCCATTGTTAGGGTATCAACTGTGACGATAATGCTGATTGTCGTCTTCACTGAAACTTCAGCTGCACTAATTCCCGATTAAAGTATACATTCGTTACATATCTGCTACTGTAGAACCTTTTGACGGAGAATTTACCAATGCAACATGTTGTTCCAGTATCTGTCCAGACCTTAGATGGTTCACAGCCCAACCCACATCGAAATACGTTTTAAATGCAGTAGTCACAGAAGACAGTAAAGTCAAATACACAGATGAGACTGCCCCAAAGAGAAGCACTTATGAATATAGCGTAAATCAGTGCTGCTATTTGAAGTGATCTAATTGTGCTTTCTTTTGAATGTATTGGATGTTCCCCCATTCAGATTAGTTTCATACGATGTAAAAAGTATCTTCAGATGCTGGAATCACCCAAAACCACCCCAACAAATAGCACTTACCAAATGATTCAGGAAGGCCAGAGTCACTGTTAGGGTATCAATTGTGATAAAAAGACAGATAGGTCGTCTTCTTCTTTGCATCTTCTCCTGCCATATTTACCACGAAAATATATAATCATTACATGCCTGCTATTCTAGAAAGTCTGCAGCGAGAATTTACCAGTCGATCTCTTTTTCCTTCTGAGGGACCTGATTCACGTGTGGTTCATTTAAATGCCCAGAATCCGATCAGAAAATGAGATGGTTCACAGTCCAACCCACAAAATCCAATGTGACAACAGAGCTGATGATGGTTGATCAGTCCATGTGAAAGAACCAAGTGATTCACACATTGATGGCCACTTAGCACTCTAGATTAAGTGTAGGTACACAACCAAATGATGAGTTAACTGTTGCAATTACAAGGTATTTCTATATTAGTTTTACAAGTTTCTGCATGAAATTCACTGAATTCAGTGGAATAATTTGAATAAATCTTTCTAAAATAAAACAATTATGTTAGAATCTCAACAATGAGCGTGATTATATATTCACACTTCACGTTTTTGGTGTCCTAATTCACTGAAAGTTGCCCCAACTTGTTAGCACTTACATTAAAACTGCAGTAAATGTGCTACAATTAGGGTAACATTCAGAGATGTACTTCTCACACAACTTAGTAAAGTCAGATACACAGATGAGACTGCCCCAAAGAGTAGCACTTATTGATGAGATGAAAATCAGTGCTTCTGTTTGAAGTAATCTAATTGTGCTTTAATTGGAAAGTATTGGATGTTATCTCATGTATCAGTAGTTTAATAAAACCTGGATAAAAGTTTTTCTTCCTTCAGTTGATCAAATCACTGAAAACTACCCCAACAAATAGCACTTACCAAATGATTCAGACAGGTCAGATCCATTGTTAGGGTATCAACTGTGACGATAATGCTGATTGTCGTCTTCACTGAAACTTCAGCTGCACTAATTCCCGATTAAAGTATACATTCGTTACATATCTGCTACTGTAGAACCTTTTGACTGAGAATTTACCAATGCAACATGTTGTTCCAGTATCTGTCCAGACCTTAGATGGTTCACAGCCCAACCCACATCGAAATACGTTTTAAATGCAGTAGTCACAGAAGACAGTAAAGTCAAATACACAGATGAGACTGCCCCAAAGAGAAGCACTTATGAATATAGCGTAAATCAGTGCTGCTATTTGAAGTGATCTAATTGTGCTTTCTTTTGAATGTATTGGATGTTCCCCCATTCAGATTAGTTTCATACGATGTAAAAAGTATCTTCAGTTGCTGGAATCACCCAAAACCACCCCAACAAATAGCACTTACCAAATGATTCAGGAAGGCCAGAGCCACTGTTAGGGTATCAATTGTGATAAAAAGACAGATAGGTCGTCTTCTTCTTTGCATCTTCTCCCGCCATATTTACCACGAAAATATATAATCATTACATGCCTGCTATTCTACAAAGTCTGCAGCGAGAATTTACCAGTCGATCTCTTTTTCCTTCTGAGGGACCTGATTCACGTGTGGTTCATTTAAATGCCCAGAATCTGATCAGAAACTGAGATGGTTCACAGTCCAACCCACAAAATCCAATGTGGCAACAAAAGTGATAATGGTTGATCAGTCCATGTGAAAGAACCAAGTGATTCACACATTGATGGCCACTTAGCACTCTAGATTAAGTGTAGGTACACAACCAAATGATGAGTTAACTGTTGCAATTACAAGGTATTTCTGTAATAGTTTTACAACTTTCTGCATGAAATTCACTGAATTCAGTGGAATAATTTGAATAAATCTTTCTAAAATAAAACAATTATGTTAGAATCTCAACAATGAGCGTGATTATATATTCACACTTCACGTTTTTGGTGTCCTAATTCACTGAAAGTTGCCCCAACTTGTTAGCACTTACATTAAAACTGCAGTAAATGTGCTACAATTAGGGTAACATTCAGAGATGTACTTCTCACACAACTTAGTAAAGTCAGATACACAGATGAGACTGCCCCAAAGAGTAGCACTTATTGATGAGATGAAAATCAGTGCTTCTGTTTGAAGTAATCTAATTGTGCTTTAATTGGAAAGTATTGCATGTTATCTCATGTATCAGTAGTTTAATAAAACCTGGATAAAAGTTTTTCTTCATTCAGTTGATCAAATCACTGAAAACTACCCCAACAAATAGCACTTACCAAATGATTCAGACAGGTCAGAGCCATTGTTAGGGTATCAACTGTGACGATAATGCTGATTGTCGTCTTCACTGAAACTTCAGCTGCACTAATTCCCGATTAAAGTATACATTCGTTACATATCTGCTACTGTAGAACCTTTTGACTGAGAATTTACCAATGCAACATGTTGTTCCAGTATCTGTCCAGACCTTAGATGGTTCACAGCCCAACCCACATCGAAATACGTTTTAAATGCAGTAGTCACAGAAGACAGTAAAGTCAAATACACAGATGAGACTGCCCCAAAGAGAAGCACTTATGAATATAGCGTAAATCAGTGCTGCCATTTGAAGTGATCTAATTGTGCTTTCTTTTGAATGTATTGGATGTTCCCCCATTCAGATTAGTTTCATACGATGTAAAAAGTATCTTCAGTTGCTGGAATCACCCAAAACCACCCCAACAAATAGCACTTACCAAATGATTCAGGAAGGCCAGAGCCACTGTTAGGTTATCAATTGTGATAAAATGACAGATAGGTCGTCTTCTTCTTTGCATCTTCTCCCGCCATATTTACCACGAAAATATATAATCATTACATGCCTGCTATTCTACAAAGTCTGCAGCAAGAATTTAACAGTCGATCTCTTTTTCCTTCTGAGGGACCTGATTCACGTGTGGTTCATTTAAATGCCCAGAATCTGATCAGAAAATGAGATGGTTCACAGTCCAACCCACAAAATCCAATGTGGCAACAAAAGTGATAATGGTTGATCAGTCCATGTGAAAGAACCAAGTGATTCACACATTGATGGCCACTTAGCACTCTAGATTAAGTGTAGGTACACAGCCAAATGATGAGTTAACTATTGCAATTACAAGGTATTTCTGTATTAGTTTTACAAGTTTCTGCATGAAATTCACTGAATTCAGTGGAATAATTTGAATAAATCTTTCTAAAATAAAACAATTATGTTAGAATCTCAACAATGAGCGTGATTATATATTCACACTTCACGTTCTTGGTGTCCAAATTCACTGAAAGTTGCCCCAACTTGTTAGCACTTACATTAAAACTGCAGTAAATGTGCTACAGTTAGGGTAACATTCAGAGATGTACTTCTCACACAACTTAGTAAAGTCAGATACACAGATGAGACTGCCCCAAAGAGTAGCACTTATTAATGATATGAAAATCAGTGCTTCTGTTTGAAGTAATCTAATTGTGCTTTAATTGGAAAGTATTGAATGTTATCTCATGTATCAGTAGTTTAATAAAACCTGGATAAAAGTTTTTCTTCATTCAGTTGATCAAATCACTGAAAACTACCCCAACAAATAGCACTTACCAAATGATTCAGACAGGTCAGAGCCATTGTTAGGGTATCAACTGTGACGATAATGCTGATTGTCGTCTTCACTGAAACTTCAGCTGCACTAATTCCCGATTAAAGTATACATTTGTTACATATCTGCTACTGTAGAACCTTTTGACTGAGAATTTACCAATGCAACATGTTGTTCCAGTATCTGTCCAGACCTTAGATGGTTCACAGCCCAGCCCACATCGAAATACGTTTTAAATGCAGTAGTCACAGAAGACAGTAAAGTCAAATACACAGATGAGACTGCCCCAAAGAGAAGCACTTATGAATATAGCGTAAATCAGTGCTGCTATTTGAAGTGATCTAATTGTGCTTTCTTTTGAATGTATTGGATGTTCCCCCATTCATATTAGTTTCATAAGATGTAAAAAGTATCTTCAGTTGCTGGAATCACCCAAAACCACCCCAACAAATAGCACTTACCAAATGATTCAGGAAGGCCAGAGCCACTGTTAGGGTATCAATTGTGATAAAAAGACAGATAGGTCGTCTTCTTCTTTGCATCTTCTCCTGCCATATTTACCACGAAAATATATAATCATTACATGCCTGCTATTCTACAAAGTCTGCAGCGAGAATTTAACAGTCGATCTCTTTTTCCTTCTGAGGGACCTGATTCATGTGTGGTTCATTTAAATGCCCAGAATCCGATCAGAAAATGAGATGGTTCACAGTCCAACCCACAAAATCCAATGTGACAACAGAGCTGATGATGGTTGATCAGTCCATGTGAAAGAACCAAGTGATTCACACATTGATGGCCACTTAGCACTCTAGATTAAGTGTAGGTACACAACCAAATGATGAGTTAACTGTTGCAATTACAAGGTATTTCTGTAATAGTTTTACAACTTTCTGCATGAAATTCACTGAATTCAGTGGAATAATTTGAATAAATTCAATTCAATTCAATTCATTTTTATTTGTATAGCGCTTTTTACAAAGGTCATTGTCTCAAAGCAGCTTTACCAAACAAAAGTAAAGTGAAGTGTGTGTGTGTGCCGTCTCTGATGAGCAAGCAGGGCGACGGTGGCAAGGAAAAAATCTTTCTAAAATAAAACAATTGTGTTAGAATCTCAACAATGAGCGTGATTATATATTCACACTTCACGTTTTTGGTGTCCTAATTCACTGAAAGTTGCCCCAACTTGTTAGCACTTACATTAAAACTGCAGTAAATGTGCTACAATTAGGGTAACATTCAGAGATGTACTTCTCACACAACTTAGTAAAGTCAGATACACAGATGAGACTGCCCCAAAGAGTAGCACTTATTAATGATATGAAAATCAGTGCTTCTGTTTGAAGTAATCTAATTGTGCTTTAATTGGAAAGTATTGCATGTTATCTCATGTATCAGTAGTTTAATAAAACCTGGATAAAAGTTTTTCTTCATTCAGTTGATCAAATCACTGAAAACTACCCCAACAAATAGCACTTACCAAATGATTCAGACAGGTCAGAGCCATTGTTAGGGTATCAACTGTGACGATAATGCTGATTGTCGTCTTCACTGAAACTTCAGCTGCACTAATTCCCGATTAAAGTATACATTCGTTACATATCTGCTACTGTAGAACCTTTTGACTGAGAATTTACCAATGCAACATGTTGTTCCAGTATCTGTCCAGACCTTAGATGGTTCACAGCCCAACCCACATCGAAATACGTTTTAAATGCAGTAGTCACAGAAGACAGTAAAGTCAAATACACAGATGAGACTGCCCCAAAGAGAAGCACTTATGAATATAGCGTAAATCAGTGCTGCTATTTGAAGTGATCTAATTGTGCTTTCTTTTGAATGTATTGGATGTTCCCCCATTCAGATTAGTTTCATACGATGTAAAAAGTATCTTCAGTTGCTGGAATCACCCAAAACCACCCCAACAAATAGCACTTACCAAATGATTCAGGAAGGCCAGAGTCACTGTTAGGGTATCAATTGTGATAAAAAGACAGATAGGTCGTCTTCTTCTTTGCATCTTCTCCTGCCATATTTACCACGAAAATATATAATCATTACATGCCTGCTATTCTAGAAAGTCTGCAGCGAGAATTTACCAGTCGATCTCTTTTTCCTTCTGAGGGACCTGATTCACGTGTGGTTCATTTAAATGCCCAGAATCCGATCAGAAAATGAGATGGTTCACAGTCCAACCCACAAAATCCAATGTGACAACAGAGCTGATGATGGTTGATCAGTCCATGTGAAAGAACCAAGTGATTCACACATTGATGGCCACTTAGCACTCTAGATTAAGTGTAGGTACACAACCAAATGATGAGTTAACTGTTGCAATTACAAGGTATTTCTATATTAGTTTTACAAGTTTCTGCATGAAATTCACTGAATTCAGTGGAATAATTTGAATAAATCTTTCTAAAATAAAACAATTATGTTAGAATCTCAACAATGAGCGTGATTATATATTCACACTTCACGTTTTTGGTGTCCTAATTCACTGAAAGTTGCCCCAACTTGTTAGCACTTACATTAAAACTGCAGTAAATGTGCTACAATTAGGGTAACATTCAGAGATGTACTTCTCACACAACTTAGTAAAGTCAGATACACAGATGAGACTGCCCCAAAGAGTAGCACTTATTGATGAGATGAAAATCAGTGCTTCTGTTTGAAGTAATCTAATTGTGCTTTAATTGGAAAGTATTGCATGTTATCTCATGTATCAGTAGTTTAATAAAACCTGGATAAAAGTTTTTCTTCATTCAGTTGATCAAATCACTGAAAACTACCCCAACAAATAGCACTTACCAAATGATTCAGACAGGTCAGAGCCATTGTTAGGGTATCAACTGTGACGATAATGCTGATTGTCGTCTTCACTGAAACTTCAGCTGCACTAATTCCCGATTAAAGTATACATTCGTTACATATCTGCTACTGTAGAACCTTTTGACTGAGAATTTACCAATGCAACATGTTGTTCCAGTATCTGTCCAGACCTTAGATGGTTCACAGCCCAACCCACATCGAAATACGTTTTAAATGCAGTAGTCACAGAAGACAGTAAAGTCAAATACACAGATGAGACTGCCCCAAAGAGAAGCACTTATGAATATAGCGTAAATCAGTGCTGCTATTTGAAGTGATCTAATTGTGCTTTCTTTTGAATGTATTGGATGTTCCCCCCATTCAGATTAGTTTCATACGATGTAAAAAGTATCTTCAGTTGCTGGAATCACCCAAAACCACCCCAACAAATAGCACTTACCAAATGATTCAGGAAGGCCAGAGCCACTGTTAGGGTATCAATTGTGATAAAAAGACAGATAGGTCGTCTTCTTCTTTGCATCTTCTCCCGCCATATTTACCACGAAAATATATAATCATTACATGCCTGCTATTCTACAAAGTCTGCAGCGAGAATTTACCAGTCGATCTCTTTTTCCTTCTGAGGGACCTGATTCACGTGTGGTTCATTTAAATGCCCAGAATCTGATCAGAAACTGAGATGGTTCACAGTCCAACCCACAAAATCCAATGTGGCAACAAAAGTGATAATGGTTGATCAGTCCATGTGAAAGAACCAAGTGATTCACACATTGATGGCCACTTAGCACTCTAGATTAAGTGTAGGTACACAACCAAATGATGAGTTAACTGTTGCAATTACAAGGTATTTCTGTAATAGTTTTACAACTTTCTGCATGAAATTCACTGAATTCAGTGGAATAATTTGAATAAATCTTTCTAAAATAAAACAATTATGTTAGAATCTCAACAATGAGCGTGATTATATATTCACACTTCACGTTTTTGGTGTCCTAATTCACTGAAAGTTGCCCCAACTTGTTAGCACTTACATTAAAACTGCAGTAAATGTGCTACAATTAGGGTAACATTCAGAGATGTACTTCTCACACAACTTAGTAAAGTCAGATACACAGATGAGACTGCCCCAAAGAGTAGCACTTATTGATGAGATGAAAATCAGTGCTTCTGTTTGAAGTAATCTAATTGTGCTTTAATTGGAAAGTATTGCATGTTATCTCATGTATCAGTAGTTTAATAAAACCTGGATAAAAGTTTTTCTTCATTCAGTTGATCAAATCACTGAAAACTACCCCAACAAATAGCACTTACCAAATGATTCAGACAGGTCAGAGCCATTGTTAGGGTATCAACTGTGACGATAATGCTGATTGTCGTCTTCACTGAAACTTCAGCTGCACTAATTCCCGATTAAAGTATACATTCGTTACATATCTGCTACTGTAGAACCTTTTGACTGAGAATTTACCAATGCAACATGTTGTTCCAGTATCTGTCCAGACCTTAGATGGTTCACAGCCCAACCCACATCGAAATACGTTTTAAATGCAGTAGTCACAGAAGACAGTAAAGTCAAATACACAGATGAGACTGCCCCAAAGAGAAGCACTTATGAATATAGCGTAAATCAGTGCTGCCATTTGAAGTGATCTAATTGTGCTTTCTTTTGAATGTATTGGATGTTCCCCCATTCAGATTAGTTTCATACGATGTAAAAAGTATCTTCAGTTGCTGGAATCACCCAAAACCACCCCAACAAATAGCACTTACCAAATGATTCAGGAAGGCCAGAGCCACTGTTAGGTTATCAATTGTGATAAAATGACAGATAGGTCGTCTTCTTCTTTGCATCTTCTCCCGCCATATTTACCACGAAAATATATAATCATTACATGCCTGCTATTCTACAAAGTCTGCAGCGAGAATTTAACAGTCGATCTCTTTTTCCCTCTGAGGGACCTGATTCACGTGTGGTTCATTTAAATGCCCAGAATCTGATCAGAAAATGAGATGGTTCACAGTCCAACCCACAAAATCCAATGTGGCAACAAAAGTGATAATGGTTGATCAGTCCATGTGAAAGAACCAAGTGATTCACACATTGATGGCCAGTTAGCACTCTAGATTAAGTGTAGGTACACAGCCAAATGATGAGTTAACTGTTGCAATTACAAGGTATTTCTGTATTAGTTTTACAAGTTTCTGCATGAAATTCACTGAATTCAGTGGAATAATTTGAATAAATCTTTCTAAAATGAAACAATTATGTTAGAATCTCAACAATGAGCGTGATTATATATTCACACTTCACATTCTTGGTGTCCAAATTCACTGAAAGTTGCCCCAACTTGTTAGCACTTAAATAAAACTGCAGTAAATGTGCTACAGTTAGGGTAACATTCAGAGATGTACTTCTCACACAACTTAGTAAAGTCAGATACACAGATGAGACTGCCCCAAAGAGTAGCACTTATTAATGATATGAAAATCAGTGCTTCTGTTTGAAGTAATCTAATTGTGCTTTAATTGGAAAGTATTGGATGTTATCTCATGTATCAGTAGTTTAATAAAACCTGGATAAAAGTTTTTCTTCATTCAGTTGATCAAATCACTGAAAACTACCCCAACAAATAGCACTTACCAAATGATTCAGACAGGTCAGAGCCATTGTTAGGGTATCAACTGTGACGATAATGCTGATTGTCGTCTTCACTGAAACTTCAGCTGCACCAATTCCCGATTAAAGTATACATTCGTTACATATCTGCTACTGTAGAACCTTTTGACTGAGAATTTACCAATGCAACATGTTGTTCCAGTATCTGTCCAGACCTTAGATGGTTCACAGCCCAACCCACATCGAAATACGTTTTAAATGCAGTAGTCACAGAAGACAGTAAAGTCAAATACACAGATGAGACTGCCCCAAAGAGAAGCACTTATGAATATAGCGTAAATCAGTGCTGCTATTTGAAGTGATCTAATTGTGCTTTCTTTTGAATGTATTGGATGTTCCCCATTCAGATTAGTTTCATACGATGTAAAAAGTATCTTCAGTTGCTGGAATCACCCAAAACCACCCCAACAAATAGCACTTACCAAATGATTCAGGAAGGCCAGAGCCACTGTTAGGGTATCAATTGTGATAAAAAGACAGATAGGTCGTCTTCTTCTTTGCATCTTCTCCCGCCATATTTACCACGAAAATATATAATCATTACATGCCTGCTATTCTAGAAAGTCTGCAGCGAGAATTTAACAGTCGATCTCTTTTTCCTTCTGAGGGACCTGATTCACGTGTGGTTCATTTAAATGCCCAGAATCTGATCAGAAAATGAGATGGTTCACAGTCCAACCCACAAAATCCAATGTGGCAACAAAAGTGATAATGGTTGATCAGTCCATGTGAAAGAACCAAGTGATTCACACATTGATGGCCACTTAGCACTCTAGATTAAGTGTAGGTACACAGCCAAATGATGAGTTAACTGTTGCAATTACAAGGTATTTCTGTATTAGTTTTACAAGTTTCTGCATGAATTTCACTGAATTCAGTGGAATAATTTGAATAAATCTTTCTAAAAATAAAACAATTATGTAAGAATCTCACCAATCAGCGTGATTATATATTCACACTTCACATTCTTGGTGTCCAAATTCACTGAAAGTTGCCCCAACTTGTTAGCACTTAAATAAAACTGCAGTAAATGTGCTACAGTTAGGGTAACATTCAGAGATGTACTTCTCACACAACTTAGTAAAGTCAGATACACAGATGAGACTGCCCCAAAGAGTAGCACTTATTAATGATATGAAAATCAGTGCTTCTGTTTGAAGTAATCTAATTGTGCTTTAATTGGAAAGTATTGGATGTTATCTCATGTATCAGTAGTTTAATAAAACCTGGATAAAAGTTTTTCTTCATTCAGTTGATCAAATCACTGAAAACTACCCCAACAAATAGCACTTACCAAATGATTCAGACAGGTCAGAGCCATTGTTAGGGTATCAACTGTGACGATAATGCTGATTGTCGTCTTCACTGAAACTTCAGCTGCACTAATTCCCGATTAAAGTATACATTCGTTACATATCTGCTACTGTAGAACCTTTTGACTGAGAATTTACCAATGCAACATGTTGTTCCAGTATCTGTCCAGACCTTAGATGGTTCACAGCCCAACCCACATCGAAATACGTTTTAAATGCAGTAGTCACAGAAGACAGTAAAGTCAAATACACAGATGAGACTGCCCCAAAGAGAAGCACTTATGAATATAGCGTAAATCAGTGCTGCTATTTGAAGTGATCTAATTGTGCTTTCTTTTGAATGTATTGGATGTTTCCCCATTGAGATTAGTTTCATACGATGTAAAAAGTATCTTCAGTTGCTGGAATCACCCAAAACCACCCCAACAAATAGCACTTACCAAATGATTCAGGAAGGCCAGAGCCACTGTTAGGGTATCAATTGTGATAAAAAGACAGATAGGTCGTCTTCTTCTTTGCATCTTCTCCCGCCATATTTACCACGAAAATATATAATCATTACATGCCTGCTATTCTAGAAAGTCTGCAGCGAGAATTTAACAGTCGATCTCTTTTTCCTTCTGAGGGACCTGATTCACGTGTGGTTCATTTAAATGCCCAGAATCTGATCAGAAAATGAGATGGTTCACAGTCCAACCCACAAAATCCAATGTGGCAACAAAAGTGATAATGGTTGATCAGTCCATGTGAAAGAACCAAGTGATTCACACATTGATGGCCACTTAGCACTCTAGATTAAGTGTAGGTACACAGCCAAATGATGAGTTAACTGTTGCAATTACAAGGTATTTCTGTATTAGTTTTACAAGTTTCTGCATGAATTTCACTGAATTCAGTGGAATAATTTGAATAAATCTTTCTAAAATAAAACAATTATGTAAGAATCTCACCAATCAGCGTGATTATATATTCACACTTCACATTCTTGGTGTCCAAATTCACTGAAAGTTGCCCCAACTTGTTAGCACTTAAATAAAACTGCAGTAAATGTGCTACAGTTAGGGTAACATTCAGAGATGTACTTCTCACACAACTTAGTAAAGTCAGATACACAGATGAGACTGCCCCAAAGAGTAGCACTTATTAATGATATGAAAATCAGTGCTTCTGTTTGAAGTAATCTAATTGTGCTTTAATTGGAAAGCATTGGATGTTATCTCATGTATCAGTAGTTTAATAAAACCTGGATAAAAGTTTTTCTTCATTCAGTTGATCAAATCACTGAAAACTACCCCAACAAATAGCACTTACCAAATGATTCAGACAGGTCAGAGCCATTGTTAGGGTATCAACTGTGACGATAATGCTGATTGTCGTCTTCACTGAAACTTCAGCTGCACCAATTCCCGATTAAAGTATACATTCGTTACATACTGTAGAACCTTTTGACTGAGAATTTACCAATGCAACATGTTGTTCCAGTATCTGTCCAGACCTTAGATGGTTCACAGCCCAACCCACATCGAAATACGTTTTAAATGCAGTAGTCACAGAAGACAGTAAAGTCAAATACACAGATGAGACTGCCCCAAAGAGAAGCACTTATGAATATAGCGTAAATCAGTGCTGCTATTTGAAGTGATCTAATTGTGCTTTCTTTTGAATGTATTGGATGTTCCCCCATTCAGATTAGTTTCATACGATGTAAAAAGTATCTTCAGTTGCTGGAATCACCCAAAACCACCCCAACAAATAGCACTTACCAAATGATTCAGGAAGGCCAGAGCCACTGTTAGGGTATCAATTGTGATAAAAAGACAGATAGGTCGTCTTCTTCTTTGCATCTTCTCCCGCCATATTTACCACGAAAATATATAATCATTACATGCCTGCTATTCTACAAAGTCTGCAGCGAGAATTTAACAGTCGATCTCTTTTTCCTTCTGAGGGACCTGATTCACGTGTGGTTCATTTAAATGCCCAGAATCTGATCAGAAAATGAGATGGTTCACAGTCCAACCCACAAAATCCAATGTGGCAACAAAAGTGATAATGGTTGATCAGTCCATGTGAAAGAACCAAGTGATTCACACATTGATGGCCAGTTAGCACTCTAGATTAAGTGTAGGTACACAGCCAAATGATGAGTTCACTGTTGCAATTACAAGGTATTTCTGTATTAGTTTTACAAGTTTCTGCATGAATTTCACTGAATTCAGTGGAATAATTTGAATAAATCTTTCTAAAATAAAACAATTATGTAAGAATCTCACCAATCAGCGTGATTATATATTCACACTTCACATTCTTGGTGTCCAAATTCACTGAAAGTTGCCCCAACTTGTTAGCACTTAAATAAAACTGCAGTAAATGTGCTACAGTTAGGGTAACATTCAGAGATGTACTTCTCACACAACTTAGTAAAGTCAGATACACAGATGAGACTGCCCCAAAGAGTAGCACTTATTAATGATATGAAAATCAGTGCTTCTGTTTGAAGTAATCTAATTGTGCTTTAATTGGAAAGCATTGGATGTTATCTCATGTATCAGTAGTTTAATAAAACCTGGATAAAAGTTTTTCTTCATTCAGTTGATCAAATCACTGAAAACTACCCCAACAAATAGCACTTACCAAATGATTCAGACAGGTCAGAGCCATTGTTAGGGTATCAACTGTGACGATAATGCTGATTGTCGTCTTCACTGAAACTTCAGCTGCACCAATTCCCGATTAAAGTATACATTCGTTACATACTGTAGAACCTTTTGACTGAGAATTTACCAATGCAACATGTTGTTCCAGTATCTGTCCAGACCTTAGATGGTTCACAGCCCAACCCACATCGAAATACGTTTTAAATGCAGTAGTCACAGAAGACAGTAAAGTCAAATACACAGATGAGACTGCCCCAAAGAGAAGCACTTATGAATATAGCGTAAATCAGTGCTGCTATTTGAAGTGATCTAATTGTGCTTTCTTTTGAATGTATTGGATGTTCCCCCATTCAGATTAGTTTCATACGATGTAAAAAGTATCTTCAGTTGCTGGAATCACCCAAAACCACCCCAACAAATAGCACTTACCAAATGATTCAGGAAGGCCAGAGCCACTGTTAGGGTATCAATTGTGATAAAAAGACAGATAGGTCGTCTTCTTCTTTGCATCTTCTCCCGCCATATTTACCACGAAAATATATAATCATTACATGCCTGCTATTCTACAAAGTCTGCAGCGAGAATTTAACAGTCGATCTCTTTTTCCTTCTGAGGGACCTGATTCACGTGTGGTTCATTTAAATGCCCAGAATCTGATCAGAAAATGAGATGGTTCACAGTCCAACCCACAAAATCCAATGTGGCAACAAAAGTGATAATGGTTGATCAGTCCATGTGAAAGAACCAAGTGATTCACACATTGATGGCCAGTTAGCACTCTAGATTAAGTGTAGGTACACAGCCAAATGATGAGTTCACTGTTGCAATTACAAGGTATTTCTGTATTAGTTTTACAAGTTTCTGCATGAATTTCACTGAATTCAGTGGAATAATTTGAATAAATCTTTCTAAAATAAAACAATTATGTAAGAATCTCACCAATCAGCGTGATTATATATTCACACTTCACATTCTTGGTGTCCAAATTCACTGAAAGTTGCCCCAACTTGTTAGCACTTAAATAAAACTGCAGTAAATGTGCTACAGTTAGGGTAACATTCAGAGATGTACTTCTCACACAACTTAGTAAAGTCAGATACACAGATGAGACTGCCCCAAAGAGTAGCACTTATTAATGATATGAAAATCAGTGCTTCTGTTTGAAGTAATCTAATTGTGCTTTAATTGGAAAGTATTGGATGTTATCTCATGTATCAGTAGTTTAATAAAACCTGGATAAAAGTTTTTCTTCATTCAGTTGATCAAATCACTGAAAACTACCCCAACAAATAGCACTTACCAAATGATTCAGACAGGTCAGAGCCATTGTTAGGGTATCAACTGTGACGATAATGCTGATTGTCGTCTTCACTGAAACTTCAGCTGCACTAATTCCCGATTAAAGTATACATTCGTTACATACTGTAGAACCTTTTGACTGAGAATTTACCAATGCAACATGTTGTTCCAGTATCTGTCCAGACCTTAGATGGTTCACAGCCCAACCCACATCGAAATACGTTTTAAATGCAGTAGTCACAGAAGACAGTAAAGTCAAATACACAGATGAGACTGCCCCAAAGAGAAGCACTTATGAATATAGCGTAAATCAGTGCTGCTATTTGAAGTGATCTAATTGTGCTTTCTTTTGAATGTATTGGATGTTCCCCCATTCAGATTAGTTTCATACGATGTAAAAAGTATCTTCAGTTGCTGGAATCACCCAAAACCACCCCAACAAATAGCACTTACCAAATGATTCAGGAAGGCCAGAGCCACTGTTAGGGTATCAATTGTGATAAAAAGACAGATAGGTCGTCTTCTTCTTTGCATCTTCTCCCGCCATATTTACCACGAAAATATATAATCATTACATGCCTGCTATTCTACAAAGTCTGCAGCGAGAATTTAACAGTCGATCTCTTTTTCCTTCTGAGGGACCTGATTCACGTGTGGTTCATTTAAATGCCCAGAATCTGATCAGAAAATGAGATGGTTCACAGTCCAACCCACAAAATCCAATGTGGCAACAAAAGTGATAATGGTTGATCAGTCCATGTGAAAGAACCAAGTGATTCACACATTGATGGCCACTTAGCACTCTAGATTAAGTGTAGGTACACAGCCAAATGAGTTCACTGTTGCAATTACAAGGTATTTCTGTATTAATTTTACAAGTTTCTGCATGAATTTCACTGAATTCAGTGGAATAATTTGAATAAATCTTTCTAAAATAAAACAATTATGTAAGAATCTCACCAATCAGCGTGATTATATATTCACACTTCACGTTCTTGGTGTCCAAATTCACTGAAAGTTGCCCCAACTTGTTAGCACTTAAATAAAACTGCAGTAAATGTGCTACAGTTAGGGTAACATTCAGAGATGTACTTCTCACACAACTTAGTAAAGTCAGATACACAGATGAGACTGCCCCAAAGAGTAGCACTTATTAATGATATGAAAATCAGTGCTTCTGTTTGAAGTAATCTAATTGTGCTTTAATTGGAAAGCATTGGATGTTATCTCATGTATCAGTAGTTTAATAAAACCTGGATAAAAGTTTTTCTTCATTCAGTTGATCAAATCATTGAAAACTACCCCAACAAATAGCACTTACCAAATGATTCAGACAGGTCAGAGCCATTGTTAGGGTATCAACTGTGACGATAATGCTGATTGTCGTCTTCACTGAAACTTCAGCTGCACCAATTCCCGATTAAAGTATACATTCGTTACATACTGTAGAACCTTTTGACTGAGAATTTACCAATGCAACATGTTGTTCCAGTATCTGTCCAGACCTTAGATGGTTCACAGCCCAACCCACATCGAAATACGTTTTAAATGCAGTAGTCACAGAAGACAGTAAAGTCAAATACACAGATGAGACTGCCCCAAAGAGAAGCACTTATGAATATAGCGTAAATCAGTGCTGCTATTTGAAGTGATCTAAATGTGCTTTCTTTTAAATGTATTGGATGTTCCCCCATTCAGATTAGTTTCATAAGATGTAAAAAGTATCTTCAGTTGCTGGAATCACCCAAAACCACCCCAACAAATAGCACTTACCAAATGATTCAGGAAGGCCAGTGCCACTGTTAGGGTATCAATTGTGATAAAAAGACAGATAGGTCGTCTTCTTCTTTGCATCTTCTCCTGCCATATTTACCACGAAAATATATAATCATTACATGCCTGCTATTCTACAAAGTCTGCAGCGAGAATTTACCAGTCGATCTCTTTTTCCTTCTGAATGACCTGATTCACGTGTGGTTCATTTAAATGCCCAGAATCTGATCAGAAAATGAGATGGTTCACAGTCCAACCCACAAAATCCAATGTGGCAACAAAAGTGATAATGGTTGATCAGTCCATGTGAAAGAACCAAGTGATTCACACATTGATGGCCAGTTAGCACTCTAGATTAAGTGTAGGTACACAACCAAATGATGAGTTAACTGTTGCAATTACAAGGTATTTCTATATTAGTTTTACAAGTTTCTGCATGAAATTCACTGAATTCAGTGGAATAATTTGAATAAATCTTTCTAAAATAAAACAATTATGTAAGAATCTCACCAATCAGCGTGATTATATATTCACACTTCACGTTCTTGGTGTCCAAATTCACTGAAAGTTGCCCCAACTTGTTAGCACTTACATTAAAACTGCAGTAAATGTGCTACAATTAGGGTAACATTCAGAGATGTACTTCTCACACAACTTAGTAAAGTCAGATACACAGATGAGACTGCCCCAAAGAGTAGCACTTATTAATGATATGAAAATCAGTGCTTCTGTTTGAAGTAATCTAATTGTGCTTTAATTGGAAAGCATTGGATGTTATCTCATGTATCAGTAGTTTAATAAAACCTGGATAAAAGTTTTTCTTCATTCAGTTGATCAAATCATTGAAAACTACCCCAACAAATAGCACTTACCAAATGATTCAGACAGGTCAGAGCCATTGTTAGGGTATCAACTGTGACGATAATGCTGATTGTCGTCTTCACTGAAACTTCAGCTGCACCAATTCCCGATTAAAGTATACATTCGTTACATACTGTAGAACCTTTTGACTGAGAATTTACCAATGCAACATGTTGTTCCAGTATCTGTCCAGACCTTAGATGGTTCACAGCCCAACCCACATCGAAATACGTTTTAAATGCAGTAGTCACAGAAGACAGTAAAGTCAAATACACAGATGAGACTGCCCCAAAGAGAAGCACTTATGAATATAGCGTAAATCAGTGCTGCTATTTGAAGTGATCTAAATGTGCTTTCTTTTAAATGTATTGGATGTTCCCCCATTGAGATTAGTTTCATACGATGTAAAAAGTATCTTCAGTTGCTGGAATCACCCAAAACCACCCCAACAAATAGCACTTACCAAATGATTCAGGAAGGCCAGTGCCACTGTTAGGGTATCAATTGTGATAAAAAGACAGATAGGTCGTCTTCTTCTTTGCATCTTCTCCTGCCATATTTACCACGAAAATATATAATCATTACATGCCTGCTATTCTACAAAGTCTGCAGCGAGAATTTACCAGTCGATCTCTTTTTCCTTCTGAATGACCTGATTCACGTGTGGTTCATTTAAATGCCCAGAATCTGATCAGAAAATGAGATGGTTCACAGTCCAACCCACAAAATCCAATGTGGCAACAAAAGTGATAATGGTTGATCAGTCCATGTGAAAGAACCAAGTGATTCACACATTGATGGCCACTTAGCACTCTAGATTAAGTGTAGGTACACAGCCAAATGATGAGTTCACTGTTGCAATTACAAGGTATTTCTGTATTAGTTTTACAAGTTTCTGCATGAATTTCACTGAATTCAGTGGAATAATTTGAATAAATCTTTCTAAAATAAAACAATTATGTAAGAATCTCACCAATCAGCGTGATTATATATTCACACTTCACATTCTTGGTGTCCAAATTCACTGAAAGTTGCCCCAACTTGTTAGCACTTAAATAAAACTGCAGTAAATGTGCTACAGTTAGGGTAACATTCAGAGATGTACTTCTCACACAACTTAGTAAAGTCAGATACACAGATGAGACTGCCCCAAAGAGTAGCACTTATTAATGATATGAAAATCAGTGCTTCTGTTTGAAGTAATCTAATTGTGCTTTAATTGGAAAGCATTGGATGTTATCTCATGTATCAGTAGTTTAATAAAACCTGGATAAAAGTTTTTCTTCATTCAGTTGATCAAATCACTGAAAACTACCCCAACAAATAGCACTTACCAAATGATTCAGACAGGTCAGAGCCATTGTTAGGGTATCAACTGTGACGATAATGCTGATTGTCGTCTTCACTGAAACTTCAGCTGCACTAATTCCCGATTAAAGTATACATTCGTTACATATCTGCTACTGTAGAACCTTTTGACTGAGAATTTACCAATGCAACATGTTGTTCCAGTATCTGTCCAGACCTTAGATGGTTCACAGCCCAACCCACATCAAAATACGTTTTAAATGCAGTAGTCACAGAAGACAGTAAAGTCAAATACACAGATGAGACTGCCCCAAAGAGAAGCACTTATGAATATAGCGTAAATCAGTGCTGCTATTTGAAGTGATCTAATTGTGCTTCCTTTTGAATGTATTGGATGTTCCCCCATTCAGATTAGTTTCATACGATGTAAAAAGTATCTTCAGTTGCTGGAATCACCCAAAACCACCCCAACAAATAGCACTTACCAAATGATTCAGGAAGGCCAGAGCCACTGTTAGGGTATCAATTGTGATAAAAAGACAGATAGGTCGTCTTCTTCTTTGCATCTTCTCCTGCCATATTTACCACGAAAATATATAATCATTACATGCCTGCTATTCTACAAAGTCTGCAGCGAGAATTTAACAGTCGATCTCTTTTTCCTTCTGAGGGACCTGATTCACGTGTGGTTCATTTAAATGCCCAGAATCTGATCAGAAAATGAGATGGTTCACAGTCCAACCCACAAAATCCAATGTGGCAACAAAAGTGATAATGGTTGATCAGTCCATGTGAAAGAACCAAGTGATTCACACATTGATGGCCACTTAGCACTCTAGATTAAGTGTAGGTACACAGCCAAATGATGAGTTCACTGTTGCAATTACAAGGTATTTCTGTATTAGTTTTACAAGTTTCTGCATGAATTTCACTGAATTCAGTGGAATAATTTGAATAAATCTTTCTAAAATAAAACAATTATGTAAGAATCTCACCAATCAGCGTGATTATATATTCACACTTCACATTCTTGGTGTCCAAATTCACTGAAAGTTGCCCCAACTTGTTAGCACTTAAATAAAACTGCAGTAAATGTGCTACAGTTAGGGTAACATTCAGAGATGTACTTCTCACACAACTTAGTAAAGTCAGATACACAGATGAGACTGCCCCAAAGAGTAGCACTTATTAATGATATGAAAATCAGTGCTTCTGTTTGAAGTAATCTAATTGTGCTTTAATTGGAAAGTATTGGATGTTATCTCATGTATCAGTAGTTTAATAAAACCTGGATAAAAGTTTTTCTTCATTCAGTTGATCAAATCACTGAAAACTACCCCAACAAATAGCACTTACCAAATGATTCAGACAGGTCAGAGCCATTGTTAGGGTATCAACTGTGACGATAATGCTGATTGTCGTCTTCACTGAAACTTCAGCTGCACTAATTCCCGATTAAAGTATACATTCGTTACATATCTGCTACTGTAGAACCTTTTGACTGAGAATTTACCAATGCAACATGTTGTTCCAGTATCTGTCCAGACCTTAGATGGTTCACAGCCCAACCCACATCGAAATACGTTTTAAATGCAGTAGTCACAGAAGACAGTAAAGTCAAATACACAGATGAGACTGCCCCAAAGAGAAGCACTTATGAATATAGCGTAAATCAGTGCTGCTATTTGAAGTGATCTAAATGTGCTTTCTTTTAAATGTATTGGATGTTCCCCCATTCAGATTAGTTTCATAAGATGTAAAAAGTATCTTCAGTTGCTGGAATCACCCAAAACCACCCCAACAAATAGCACTTACCAAATGATTCAGGAAGGCCAGAGCCACTGTTAGGGTATCAATTGTGATAAAAAGACAGATAGGTCGTCTTCTTCTTTGCATCTTCTCCTGCCATATTTACCACGAAAATATATAATCACTACATGCCTGCTATTCTACAAAGTCTGCAGCGAGAATTTACCAGTCGATCTCTTTTTCCTTCTGAGGGACCTGATTCACGTGTGGTTCATTTAAATGCCCAGAATCTGATCAGAAAATGAGATGGTTCACAGTCCAACCCACAAAATCCAATGTGGCAACAAAAGTGATAATGGTTGATCAGTCCATGTGAAAGAACCAAGTGATTCACACATTGATGGCCAGTTAGCACTCTAGATTAAGTGTAGGTACACAGCCAAATGATGAGTTAACTGTTGCAATTACAAGGTATTTCTATATTAGTTTTACAAGTTTCTGCATGAAATTCACTGAATTCAGTGGAATAATTTGAATAAATCTTTCTAAAATGAAACAATTATGTTAGAATCTCAACAATGTGCGTGATTATATATTCACACTTCACGTTCTTGGTGTCCAAATTCACTGAAAGTTGCCCCAACTTGTTAGCACTTACATTAAAACTGCAGTAAATGTGCTACAATTAGGGTAACATTCAGAGATGTACTTCTCACACAACTTAGTAAAGTCAGATACACAGATGAGACTGCCCCAAAGAGTAGCACTTATTAATGATATGAAAATCAGTGCTTCTGTTTGAAGTAATCTAATTGTGCTTTAATTGGAAAGTATTGGATGTTATCTCATGTATCAGTAGTTTAATAAAACCTGGATAAAAGTTTTTCTTCATTCAGTTGATCAAATCACTAAAAACTACCCCAACAAATAGCACTTACCCAATGATTCAGACAGGTCAGAGCCATTGTTAGGGTATCAACTGTGACGATAATGCTGATTGTCGTCTTCACTGAAACTTCAGCTGCACTAATTCCCGATTAAAGTATACATTCGTTACATATCTGCTACTGTAGAACTTTTTGACTGAGAATTTACCAATGCAACATGTTGTTCCAGTATCTGTCCAGACCTTAGATGGTTCACAGCCCAACCCACATCGAAATACGTTTTAAATGCAGTAGTCACAGAAGACAGTAAAGTCAAATACACAGATGAGACTGCCCCAAAGAGAAGCACTTATGAATATAGCGTAAATCAGTGCTGCTATTTGAAGTGATCTAATTGTGCTTTCTTTTGAATGTATTGGATGTTCCCCCATTCAGATTAGTGTCATACGATGTAAAAAGTATCTTCAGTTGCTGGACTCACCCAAAACCACCCCAACAAATAGCACTTACCAAATGATTCAGGAAGGCCAGAGCCACTGTTAGGGTATCAATTGTGATAAAAAGACAGATAGGTCGTCTTCTTCTTTGCATCTTCTCCTGCCATATTTACCACGAAAATATATAATCATTACATGCCTGCTATTCTACAAAGTCTGCAGCGAGAATTTAACAGTCGATCTCTTTTTCCTTCTGAGGGACCTGATTCATGTGTGGTTCATTTAAATGCCCAGAATCTGATCAGAAAATGAGATGGTTCACAGTCCAACCCACAAAATCCAATGTGGCAACAAAAGTGATAATGGTTGATCAGTCCATGTGAAAGAACCAAGTGATTCACACATTGATGGCCACTTAGCACTCTAGATTAAGTGTAGGTACACAGCCAAATGATGAGTTCACTGTTGCAATTACAAGGTATTTCTGTATTAGTTTTACAAGTTTCTGCATGAATTTCACTGAATTCAGTGGAATAATTTGAATAAATCTTTCTAAAATAAAACAATTATGTAAGAATCTCACCAATCAGCGTGATTATATATTCACACTTCACATTCTTGGTGTCCAAATTCACTGAAAGTTGCCCCAACTTGTTAGCACTTAAATAAAAGTGCAGTAAATGTGCTACAGTTAGGGTAACATTCAGAGATGTACTTCTCACACAACTTAGTAAAGTCAGATACACAGATGAGACTGCCCCAAAGAGTAGCACTTATTAATGATATGAAAATCAGTGCTTCTGTTTGAAGTAATCTAATTGTGCTTTAATTGGAAAGTATTGGATGTTATCTCATGTATCAGTAGTTTAATAAAACCTGGATAAAAGTTTTTCTTCATTCAGTTGATCAAATCACTGAAAACTACCCCAACAAATAGCACTTACCAAATGATTCAGACAGGTCAGAGCCATTGTTAGGGTATCAACTGTGACGATAATGCTGATTGTCGTCTTCACTGAAACTTCAGCTGCACTAATTCCCGATTAAAGTATACATTCGTTACATATCTGCTACTGTAGAACCTTTTGACTGAGAATTTACCAATGCAACATGTTGTTCCAGTATCTGTCCAGACCTTAGATGGTTCACAGCCCAACCCACATCAAAATACGTTTTAAATGCAGTAGTCACAGAAGACAGTAAAGTCAAATACACAGATGAGACTGCCCCAAAGAGAAGCACTTATGAATATAGCGTAAATCAGTGCTGCTATTTGAAGTGATCTAAATGTGCTTTCTTTTAAATGTATTGGATGTTCCCCCATTCAGATTAGTTTCATAAGATGTAAAAAGTATCTTCAGTTGCTGGAATCACCCAAAACCACCCCAACAAATAGCACTTACCAAATGATTCAGGAAGGCCAGAGCCACTGTTAGGGTATCAATTGTGATAAAAAGACAGATAGGTCGTCTTCTTCTTTGCATCTTCTCCTGCCATATTTACCACGAAAATATATAATCACTACATGCCTGCTATTCCAGAAAGTCTGCAGCGAGAATTTACCAGTCGATCTCTTTTTCCTTCTGAGGGACCTGATTCACGTGTGGTTCATTTAAATGCCCAGAATCTGATCAGAAAATGAGATGGTTCACAGTCCAACCCACAAAATCCAATGTGGCAACAAAAGTGATAATGGTTGATCAGTCCATGTGAAAGAACCAAGTGATTCACACATTGATGGCCACTTAGCACTCTAGATTAAGTGTAGGTACACAGCCAAATGATGAGTTCACTGTTGCAATTACAAGGTATTTCTATATTAGTTTTACAAGTTTCTGCATGAAATTCACTGAATTCAGTGGAATAATTTGAATAAATCTTTCTAAAATGAAACAATTATGTTAGAATCTCAACAATGAGCGTGATTATATATTCACACTTCACGTTCTTGGTGTCCAAATTCACTGAAAGTTGCCCCAACTTGTTAGCACTTACATTAAAACTGCAGTAAATGTGCTACAGTTAGGGTAACATTCAGAGATGTACTTCTCACACAACTTAGTAAAGTCAGATACACAGATGAGACTGCCCCAAAGAGTAGCACTTATTAATGATATGAAAATCAGTGCTTCTGTTTGAAGTAATCTAATTGTGCTTTAATTGGAAAGTATTGGATGTTATCTCATGTATCAGTAGTTTAATAAAACCTGGATAAAAGTTTTTCTTCATTCAGTTGATCAAATCACTAAAAACTACCCCAACAAATAGCACTTACCCAATGATTCAGACAGGTCAGAGCCATTGTTAGGGTATCAACTGTGACGATAATGCTGATTGTCGTCTTCACTGAAACTTCAGCTGCACTAATTCCCGATTAAAGTATACATTCGTTACATATCTGCTACTGTAGAACTTTTTGACTGAGAATTTACCAATGCAACATGTTGTTCCAGTATCTGTCCAGACCTTAGATGGTTCACAGCCCAACCCACATCGAAATACGTTTTAAATGCAGTAGTCACAGAAGACAGTAAAGTCAAATACACAGATGAGACTGCCCCAAAGAGAAGCACTTATGAATATAGCGTAAATCAGTGCTGCTATTTGAAGTGATCTAATTGTGCTTCCTTTTGAATGTATTGGATGTTCCCCCATTCAGATTAGTTTCATACGATGTAAAAAGTATCTTCAGTTGCTGGAATCACCCAAAACCACCCCAACAAATAGCACTTACCAAATGATTCAGGAAGGCCAGAGCCACTGTTAGGGTATCAATTGTGATAAAAAGACAGATAGGTCGTCTTCTTCTTTGCATCTTCTCCTGCCATATTTACCACGAAAATATATAATCATTACATGCCTGCTATTCCAGAAAGTCTGCAGCGAGAATTTACCAGTCGATCTCTTTTTCCTTCTGAGGGACCTGATTCACGTGTGGTTCATTTAAATGCCCAGAATCTGATCAGAAAATGAGATGGTTCACAGTCCAACCCACAAAATCCAATGTGGCAACAAAAGTGATAATGGTTGATCAGTCCATGTGAAAGAACCAAGTGATTCACACATTGATGGCCAGTTAGCACTCTAGATTAAGTGTAGGTACACAGCCAAATGATGAGTTAACTGTTGCAATTACAAGGTATTTCTGTATTAGTTTTACAAGTTTCTGCATGAAATTCACTGAATTCAGTGGAATAATTTGAATAAATCTTTCTAAAATGAAACAATTATGTTAGAATCTCAACAATGAGCGTGATTATATATTCACACTTCACGTTCTTGGTGTCCAAATTCACTCAAAGTTGCCCCAACTTGTTAGCACTTACATTAAAACTGCAGTAAATGTGCTACAATTAGGGTAACATTCAGAGATGTACTTCTCAAACAACTTAGTAAAGTCAGATACACAGATGAGACTGCCCCAAAGAGTAGCACTTATTAATGATATGAAAATCAGTGCTTCTGTTTGAAGTAATCTAATTGTGCTTTAATTGGAAAGTATTGGATGTTATCTCATGTATCAGTAGTTTAATAAAACCTGGATAAAAGTTTTTCTTCATTCAGTTGATCAAATCACTGAAAACTACCCCAACAAATAGCACTTACCAAATGATTCAGACAGGTCAGAGCCATTGTTAGGGTATCAACTGTGACGATAATGCTGATTGTCGTCTTCACTGAAACTTCAGCTGCACCAATTCCCGATTAAAGTATACATTCGTTACATATCTGCTACTGTAGAACCTTTTGACTGAGAATTTACCAATGCAACATGTTGTTCCAGTATCTGTCCAGACCTTAGATGGTTCACAGCCCAACCCACATCGAAATACGTTTTAAATGCAGTAGTCACAGAAGACAGTAAAGTCAAATACACAGATGAGACTGCCCCAAAGAGAAGCACTTATGAATATAGCGTAAATCAGTGCTGCTATTTGAAGTGATCTAATTGTGCTTTCTTTTGAATGTATTGGATGTTCCCCCATTTAGATTAGTTTCATAAGATGTAAAAAGTATCTTCAGTTGCTGGAATCACCCAAAACCACCCCAACAAATAGCACTTACCAAATGATTCAGGAAGGCCAGAGCCACTGTTAGGGTATCAATTGTGATAAAAAGACAGATAGGTCGTCTTCTTCTTTGCATCTTCTCCTGCCATATTTACCACGAAAATATATAATCACTACATGCCTGCTATTCTAGAAAGTCTGCAGCGAGAATTTAACAGTCGATCTCTTTTTCCTTCTGAGGGACCTGATTCACGTGTGGTTCATTTAAATGCCCAGAATCTGATCAGAAAATGAGATGGTTCACAGTCCAACCCACAAAATCCAATGTGGCAACAAAAGTGATAATGGTTGATCAGTCCATGTGAAAGAACCAAGTGATTCACACATTGATGGCCAGTTAGCACTCTAGATTAAGTGTAGGTACACAACCAAATGATGAGTTAACTGTTGCAATTACAAGGTATTTCTATATTAGTTTGACAAGTTTCTGCATGAAATTCACTGAATTCAGTGGAATAATTTGAATAAATCTTTCTAAAATAAAACAATTATGTTAGAATCTCAACAATCAGCGTGATTATATATTCACACTTCACGTTTTTGGTGTCCAAATTCACTGAAAGTTGCCCCAACTTGTTAGCACTTACATTAAAACTGCAGTAAATGTGCTACAGTTAGGGTAACATTCAGAGATGTACTTCTCACACAACTTAGTAAAGTCAGATACACAGATGAGACTGCCCCAAAGAGTAGCACTTATTAATGATATGAAAATCAGTGCTTCTGTTTGAAGTAATCTAATTGTCCTTTTTCTGGAAATTCAAATTGTCAAACATTCAATTTAATACAAACTATACCCACCCTGAGATCTTTTTTAGCTCTCACACAAGAAAAAAGAGCAGAGCGCCATATGGTAATTAAAAAAAAAGGAAAAGATGTAATTTGTAAATGTTTAAGCTGTGCTTAGTCAGAAAGGAGGGAGAATAACAGGTTTTAATACAAACTATACCCCATTGCTAAATCTTAACCAAATCCTACACCTAAAGCTACTGCTTTGCCTGTTTCCAATAGCCATCAAAGTGACAAAAAAGATTGTCCAGTATCTGTTGAGTCTGGCTACGATTCTGGAGTGACCGCTTTACCGTGGGGTGATCTTCAGGCCAGAGGAAAATGCTAGTTATTAATTATTGGCCTTTTAGTTACCTCCTCTTCACGTCCCTTCTCAAAATGGTGAAAGAAGGAAGTTGTTTTTTTCCTCTTCTTTCATAAAGAAGACAACCATAACAGTGGCTCAAAAGAAGTAAAAGAAGCAACTTTAACACACAGACAGCTTTAGAATGGCTTAAACACTGACTGATTGAGTGGGTGACTGAGTGGAGGGGTGGGTGATGGCTAACTCGAGCAACCTCATCCCCCACCGATATGTTTTATAGCTCCCACAGAAGAAAAAAAGAGAAGAGGGCTATATGCTAATTTAAAAAAAATAGGGAACAGATGTAATCTGTAAATGTTTCAGCTGTGCTTAGTGAGCAAAGAGGGAGAATAACAGGTTTTAATACAAACTATAGCCCGTTGCTTAAACACTGACTGACTGACTGAGTGACTGAGTGGAGGGGTGGATGATGGCTAATTCTATAAATGATTGGAAACTAGTAATCTGGCTCAGGATAAGGTGACTTGAGCAACCCCATCCCCCACCGATATGTTTTATAGCTCCCACAGAAGAAAAAAAGACAAGAGGGCCATATGCTAATTTAAAAAAAAAAAAGGAACAGATGTAATTTGTAAATGTCTCAGCTGTGCTTATTGAGAAAAGAGGGAGAATAACAGGTTTTAATACAAACTATAGCCCATTGCTTAAACACTGACTGACTGACTGAGTGAGTGACTGAGTGGAGGGGGGATGATGGCTAATTCTATAAGTGATTGGAAACTAGTAATCTGGCTCAGGATAAGGTGACTTGAGCAACCCCATCCCCCACCGATATGTTTTATAGCTCCCACAGAAGAAAAAAAGACAAGAGGGCCATATGCTAATATAAAAAAAAAAGGAACAGATGTAATTTGCAAATGTTTCAGCTGTGCTTAGTGAGAAAAGAGGGAGAATAACAGGTTTTAATACAAACTATAGCCCATTGCTTAAACACTGACTGACTGAGTGAGTGACTGAGTGGAGGGGTGGATGATGGCTAATTCTATAAGTGATTGGAAACTAGTAATCTGGCTCAGGATAAGGTGACTTGAGCAACCCCATCCCCCACCGATATGTTTTATAGCTCCCACAGAAGAAAAAAACGACAAGAGGGCCATATGCTAATTTAAAAAAAAAAAAAAAAACGGAACAGACGTAATTTGTAAACGTCTAAGCTGTGCTTAGTGAGAAAAGACGGAGAATAACAGGTTTTAATACAAACTATAGCCCATTGCTTAAACACTGACTGACTGAGTGACTGAGTGGAGGGGTGGATGATGGCTAATTCTATAAGTGATTGGAAACTAGTAATCTGGCTCAGGATAAGGTGACTTGAGCAACCCCATCCCCCACCGATATGTTTTATAGCTCCCACAGAAGAAAAAAAGACAAGAGGGCCATATGCTAATATAAAAAAAAAAGGAAGAGATGTAATTTGCAAATGTTTCAGCTGTGCTTAGTGAGAAAAGAGGGAGAATAACAGGTTTTAATACAAACTATAGCACATTGCTTAAACACTGAGTGAGTGACTGAGTGGAGGGGTGGATGATGGCTAATTCTATAAGTGACTGGAAACTAGTAATCTGGCTCAGGGTAAGGTGACTTCAGCAACCCCATCCCCCACCGATATGTTTTATAGCTCCCACAGAAGAAAAAAAGTGAAGAGGGAAATATGCTAATATAAAAAAAAAGGAAGAGATGTAATTTGCAAATGTTTCAGCTGTGTTTAGTGAGAAAAGAGGGAGAATAACAGGTTTTAATACAAACTATAGCACATTGCTTAAACACTGACTGACTGAGTGAGTGACTGAGTGGAGGGGTGGATGATGGCTAATTCTATAAGTGATTGGAAACTAGTAATCTGGCTCAGGACAAGGTGACTTCAGCAACCCCATCCCCCACCGATATGTTTTATAGCTCCCACAGAAGAAAAAAGGAGAAGAGGGCCATATGCTAATTTAAAAAAAAAGGAAGAGATGTAATTTGTAAATGTTTCAGCTGTGCTTAGTGAAAAAAGAGGGAGAATAACAGGTTTTAATACAAACTATAGCCCATTGCTTAAACACTGAGTGAGTGACTGAGTGGAGGGGTGGATGATGGCTAATTCTATAAGTGATTGGAAACTAGTAATCTGGCTCAGGACAAGGTGACTTCAGCAACCCCATCCCCCACCGATATGTTTTATAGCTCCCACAGAAGAAAAAAAGAGAAGAGGGCCATATGCTAATATATAAAAAAAAGGAAGAGATGTAATTTGTAAATTTTCAGCTGTGCTTAGTGAGAAAAGAGGGAGAATAACAGGTTTTAATACAAACTATAGCCCATTGCTTAAACACTGACTGGCTGAGTGAGTGAGTGACTGAGTGGAGGGGTGGATGATGGCTAATTCTATAAGTGATCGGGAACTAGTAATCTGGCTCAGGGTAAGGTGACTTGAGCAACCCCAGCCCCCACCGATATGTTTTATAGCTCCCACAGAAGAAAAAAGGAGAAGAGGGCCATATGCTAATTTAAAAAAAAGGAACAGATGTAATTTGCAAATGTTTCAGCTGTGCTTAGTGAGAAAAGAGGGAGAATAACAGGATTTAATACAAACTATAGCCCATTGCTTAAACACTGACTGAGTGACTGACTGACTGAGTGGAGGGGTGGATGATGGCTAATTCTATAAGTGATTGGAAACTAGTAATCTAGCTCAGGACAAGGTGACTTGAGTAACCTCATCCCCCACCGATATGTTTTATAGCTCCCACAGAAGAAAAAAAGAGAAGAGGGCCATATGCTAATATAAAAAAAAGGAAGAGATGTAATTTGCAAATGTTTCAGCTGTGCTTAGTGAGAAAAGAGGGAGAATAACAGGTTTTAATACAAACTATAGCACATTGCTTAAACACTGACTGACTGAGTGACTGACTGAGTGGAGGGGTAGATGATGGCTAATTCTATAAGTGATTGGAAACTAGTAATCTAGCTCAGGATAAGGTGACTTGAGCAACCCCATCCCCCACCGATATGTTTTATAGCTCCCACAGAAGAAAAAAACGACAAGAGGGCCATATGCTAATTTAAAAAAGAAGGAACAGATGTAATTTGTAAATGTTTCAGCTGTGTTCAGTAAGAAAAGATGGAGAATAACAGGTTTTAATACAAACTATAGCCCATTGCTTAAACACAGAGTGAGTGAGTGAGTGAGTGACTGAGTGGAGGGGTGGATGATGGCTAATTCTATAATTGATTGGAAACTAGTAATCTGGCTCAGGGTAAGGTGACTTGAGCAACC
This sequence comes from Pangasianodon hypophthalmus, assembly GCF_027358585.1. NCBI lineage: Eukaryota > Metazoa > Chordata > Actinopteri > Siluriformes > Pangasiidae > Pangasianodon > Pangasianodon hypophthalmus. The sequence goes on along the minus strand of NC_069721.1, from coordinate 3,726,573 downwards.
CCATCCCCCACCGATATGTTTTATAGCTCCCACAGAAGAAAAAAGGAGAAGAGGGCCATATGCTAATTTAAAAAAAAAAAAAAAGGAACAGATGTAATTTGTAAATGTTTCAGCTGTGCTTAGTGAGAAAAGAGGGAGAATAACAGGTTTTAATACAAACTATAGCCCGTTGCTTAAACACTGAGTGAGTGAGTGACTGAGTGGAGGGGTGGATGATGGCTAATTCTATAAGTGATTGGAAACTAGTAATCTGGCTCAGGATAAGGTGACTTGAGCAACCCCACCCCCCACCGATATGTTTTATAGCTCCCACAGAAGAAAAAAAGACAAGAGGGCCATATGCTAATATAAAAAAAAGGAACAGATGTAATTTGCAAATGTTTCAGCTGTGCTTAGTGAGAAAAGAGGGAGAATAACAGGTTTTAATACAAACTATAGCACATTGCTTAAACACTGACTGACTGAGTGACTGACTGAGTGGAGGGGTAGATGATGGCTAATTCTATAAGTGATTGGAAACTAGTAATCTAGCTCAGGATAAGGTGACTTGAGCAACCCCATCCCCCACCGATATGTTTTATAGCTCCCACAGAAGAAAAAAACGACAAGAGGGCCAAATGCTAATTTAAAAAAGAAGGAACAGATGTAATTTGTAAATGTTTCAGCTGTGTTCAGTAAGAAAAGATGGAGAATAACAGGTTTTAATACAAACTATAGCCCATTGCTTAAACACAGAGTGAGTGAGTGAGTGAGTGACTGAGTGGAGGGGTGGATGATGGCTAATTCTATAATTGATTGGAAACTAGTAATCTGGCTCAGGGTAAGGTGACTTGAGCAACCCCATCCCCCACCGATATGTTTTATAGCTCCCACAGAAGAAAAAAGGAGAAGAGGGCCATATGCTAATTTAAAAAAAAAAAAAAAGGAACAGATGTAATTTGTAAATGTCTCAGCTGTGCTTAGTGAGAAAAGAGGGAGAATAACAGGTTTTAATACAAACTATAGCCCGTTGCTTAAACACTGACTGAGTGACTGACTGAGTGGAGGGGTGGATGATGGCTAATTCTATAAGTGATTGGAAACTAGTAATCTGGCTCAGGATAAGGTGACTTGAGCAACCCCATCCCCCACCGATATGTTTTATAGCTCCCACAGAAGAAAAAAAGACAAGAGGGCCATATGCTAATTTAAAAAAAAGGAACAGATGTAATCTGTAAATGTTTCAGCTGTGCTTAGTGAGAAAAGAGGGAGAATAACAGGTTTTAATACAAACTATAGCCCATTGCTTAAACACTGACTGACTGAGTGAGTGGAGGGGTGGATGATGGCTAATTCTATAAGTGATTGGAAACTAGTAATCTGGCTCAGGGTAAGGTGACTTGACCAACCCCATCCCCCACCGATATGTTTTATAGCTCCCACAGAAGAAAAAAAGAGAAGAGGGCCATATGCTAATATTAAAAAAAAAAAAGGAACAGATGTAATTTGTAAATGTCTCAGCTGTGCTTAGTGAGAAAAGAGGGAGAATAAGAGGTTTTAATACAAACTATAGCACATTGCTTAAACTCTGACTGACTGAGTGAGTGACTGAGTGGAGGGGTGGATGATGGCTAATACTATAAGTGATCGGGAACTAGTAATCTGTTTTAGGGTAAGGTGACTTGAGCAACCCCATCCCCCACTGATATGTTTTATAGCTCCCACAGAAGAAAAAAACGACAAGAGGGCCATATGCTAATTTAAAAAAAAAAGGAACAGATGTAATTTGTAAATGTTTCAGCTGTGTTTAGTGAGAAAAGAGGGAGAATAACAGGTTTTAATACAAACTATAGCACATTGCTTAAACTCTGACTGACTGAGTGAGTGACTGAGTGGAGGGGTGGATGATGGCTAATTCTATAAGTGATCGGGAACTAGTAATCTGTTTTAGGGTAAGGTGACTTGAGCAACCCCATCCCCCACTGATATGTTTTATAGCTCCCACAGAAGAAAAAAAGAGAAGAGGGCTATATGCTAATTTAAAAAAAATAGGGAACAGATGTAATCTGTAAATGTTTCAGCTGTGCTTAGTGAGCAAAGAGGGAGAATAACAGGTTTTAATACAAACTATAGCCCATTGCTTAAACACTGACTGACTGAGTGGAGGGGTGGATGATGGCTAATTCTATAAGTGATTGGAAACTAGTAATCTGGCTCAGGGTAAGGTGACTTGAGCAACCCCACCCCTCCACTCACTCACTGGTTATTAATTCTTTGCCTTTTGGTTACCTCCACGAATGGTGCCCCTTCTCAAAATGTTGAAAGAAGGAAGTTATAGCCATAACTATAGCCCATTAATCGTAAATCAGTGCTGCTATTTGAAGTGATCTAATTGTGCTTTCTTTTGAATGTATTGGATGTTCCCCCTTTGAGATTAGTTTCATAAGATGTAAAAAGTATCTTCAGTTGCTGGAATCACCCAAAACCATTGATGAAATCTGAGACCAAACTGCATGATTTTTGCATTGTGCTGCTGCCACGTGATTGGCATTGGGATTAGATTAGGATTAGATAACTGCATGAATGTGCAGGTGTACAGGTGTTCCCAATAAAGTGGACAGTGAGTGTATTTGTGCTTATGGGGTATTCACTTTGAAAACAATGTACGAAATAATATTCCATATTAACTAAAGGCTAGAAAAAATTATCGTAATTAGTTCATCTTAAATGTATTCTTCAGGGAAGCAACAGGATGATGTTCATAATAACAGACTTTTTAACATTATGCCTTTCATGTTAGGAGACTAAGCTCATTGCAAGATTTTCATATGTTATAAGCTAACTGAAGAGTGACATATGGTTTCCTCCTCAAAACAGTGATCTGTAGCGTCAGTGTTATAGATTTAACTAGCGAATATGTCTGTATGTTGACTGATCCGAAGTAAATACTTGTATATAGAGCATAACTGTAATTTAAAGTGTGCGCTGCCATGTTGATTTGACGTCACTTTCTGAACTCGGAGTTGAGAAGACCACCCCAGTTTCCCGAGTAGGAATTCTGAGTTGAGGGGTGGTTTCGTTGGGTTTCCTGGTAGGAAGTCGGGAATCCCGAGTTAGGCCCTCTGGTCGACTGTAGCAGGTGTGGCTGGAAGCGACATGCAGTAATACTGACTCCACTCCACTAGAGGGAGGCAGAGGGAACCACCGCTCTTACTGCCAGACAGTAGAAGAAGTTTACGCTCCAGCAGCACATGTGAGAGCTTAAAGGGAGGTATGTCTGTAGTATTTTGCCCTGTTTCCAGTTAAATGGTAATTAAATTCCAAAAACGAGCTGCCTTTTTTTTGTAACTGTATCGTTCATTTTGATAGGTAATGAAGAACACAAAGAAAGAGCATGAATAGTCTGGTCTGTTTGTTTTGTCTGTAACGTGCAGGGCAACAGGGCCTACAGAAAACACAGCTGGGCAGATGTGTGGTCTAATGAGGAGTTTTATTATGTTGAATTTGTAACGTAGCATTGGTCGTTGTAGTTGTAAATATATTTAAATCAAGTCTTTATGTGTCAGACTTACAGAAAGTAGTTGAGATGACGTCATTAGCACACCAGTTGAAGCGGCTGGCTTTGCCGCAGAGTGACCCGAGTCTGCTGAGCCGCAGGCAGGTCGCCTCGCTGCTGTTCGAGCCTAAAGATGCTGCCAGCATGGACAGGAGCACCATCTACGCCCTGGGTGTGAACACACGAACGAACACGAACACACACACACACACACACTACAGCGCGTGATGTATGGAGTTTGGAAGGTGACAGAAGTATGAACATGAATTTCGTATATGTGAATTATATACATGTCGATTTTTTCTGCGGTCTGTGTAACACATTTCCATTTTTGCTAGTGATTTTTCTTTGTATTGAAACCTATAAAAATAAAATTACGTTTTACTGATTTGAGGTTTAAAGGTGTGATAGTGTGGTAGTGTTTGACTTCCGGCCCGGAAAGCTTCTGTGAGTCGTTTTACAGACACTGTACAGGTCACATCAAAACTTTTACTTGTACCCTGGGAATCTCAGATGCTTCTCCTCTAATTTACATAAAATCTGTTTTTAAGATTTGATTTTTTTTTTTTTTTTTTAGATTTTTTTTTTTTTTAATTATCTCAAAACTGTAACCTGTAATTTCCAATTAAAGAAAGAGCAAATCTTACCCCAGGCAAGTTCAAAACAAAGGAAAACATTGGCAAAAACCCAAATACATTTCTTAAATACAATACAGAAAAAGAATTTTAGTTAATGTGACAGATATAATTCTAATATATGAAATGAATATTCAGATGCTTTTGTTATCTTCCAAGTTGCGTATTGATGCAGCTCACCCACACGCTACGAAACATGACACAGAAAACACACACACTATGAAATGTGATGCAGCTCACTTAAATGCTCTCCAGTAATTAAGTCATTGCCTAAATAACATTCTGCCGTGCTGTTGTTTGTTGCTAAAGTCTACATGTCCATTGTGCAGGTTGCACAGGGCTTGATGAGCTGCTTGGAATTGAGCCAGCATTCGCAGAGTTTCAGGAAACCCTCTTTAGCCAGGCTTCCTTAAGCCTTGAGCGTAGTGTGCAGTCCAGAGAGGTAAACCAGAAACTAGACAAGGACATCTCTCTGTTCCTCATTCGTCTTTCCCCATACTTCCTGCTCAAGCCTGCGCTGAAGTGTCTGGAATGGCTTGTACACAGGTGGCATATCTCTTATAATAACATCATTCTTTTTCTCATGATTTATTGAGCACTGTCATGACTGTCTGCTGTTGGTTATCTGTGTATGTTCTTGTTGGTTATCTCATTTTTGAACACACATCTAAGCAGACACTTGGGAGGCATACACTCAATGTTTTTCTTTTATGACTGTATTTCAGATTCCACATTCACTTGTACAACCAGGAGGGTCTGATTGCCTGTGTGTTGCCATATCATGAGACCAAAGTGTTTGTACGTGTCATTCAGCTTTTTAAGTTAGAGGATCCCACACACAGGTGGCATTGGCTGCATGCTCTTCAGGTAAACATTTTACATTGGGGAGGGGGAGATGTTAATGCTTTGTAAAGACCTATGTTGCGTTTCAAAGATGAGTTGAAAATGACTGTTTTATGTTAAAAGATATGCAACTGATGACCGAGAATAGCCATGGTTTGTAATTACGAGTATTAAGGAAATCTGCAGCTATTCACTCTTTCATAGCAATAAATAAGAGAAAGCAAGAGAGTCTTTGCCTCTTTGCAGATGTGGCATCCAGTATTTCCATCCCAAACAAATAAACTACTTGTCTATGTTGGGCATTTCCGTTTTGAATTAATCTGGCAGCATTGTAAGTCAATGCAGTGAGATAGCACCTTGCCCAGATGAATTTTGCCTCTCTCTCACTATCTTGATCTCTGTCTGCTCTGTAGAAGCCTGGAGTTCCTTTGGCAAGAGGGACGCTCCTGACTCACTGTTATAAAGATCTGGGTTTTATGGATTTCATCTGCACCTTGGTGACAAAGTCAGTTGAGGTAAACCATCTTTAGCCAAGCCTGATTTGTTGTGGTATCTTACAGAGATTTATACTGTTGTAGCCTGATTAATGGGGGAACATTGCTATTCTTTTAGGCATATTCACCATTTGTTCACGATGGAAAATGTGCGCAGCTGCGAGTGATTTTTTCCTTCTATTCGGCGACCATTGTTCCCACTCTGGAGGCAATGGAGAAAGTCACAGATTCTGTCATAGCCAAGTTGCTTCCATATTTACAAATGGTGAGTCCAGATCTTACTTCACTTAAAAATGTTAATACGTTACATTCAGCTCCACAATTCCTGGCACCCTTCGTGAAACCTAATAACACATGCCTTTGGTGATTCATTTAATTTTAAAATGTTTTCATATATTAGCAATTTTTTTTTTTATGTATGTGGCACTTTTTTTTTTTTTTTTTTTTTCCCTCTTTTTTTTTTTTGCAAGACACTGGTTTCAAAATTAAGTTCCTCCACAATTAATATTTGGTGAAGCCACCCTTTGAGAGATGCTGTCCTATAATGTCTAATAAGGTTGAGAATATGTTATTAAAGATATTGAGATTTTATTAAAGATGTGTACACTCCTCCATGCACTTATTTTTAGGATCATGCATATTGTCAGACCTCTTCAGTTAATCCTCTGGTTTTCAAAACCTGAGACTGAGATGCAAACATTAATTTAGCATCCTGTGACCATTTCTTTGTTCATTTGGGTGCATGCACTGAGTTGTTGAAAGTTCCATCTATGGCCATCTTGTATATGTATTTAAATATTCTTTAGAAGTAATATTTTTTAACAACAGAAAAAAAACATTATTTAAAAATATTCTTGGGAGAATGGGCATGGTACATTTAGAGAATGGTAAGTAGATTCTCCACTCAGATTGTCAGGAGTCTAAAACTTTGCAATTGCACAATTAAAATATTTGACTTAAAAATGAGCGGCATGCTAGGGCTCTGAGCACAGGAAAAAGTGGAGATGACTACAGCTTGAATTTTACAGGGCCTGAAATCAGAGCTGTTGGACTACAAAGCCGCTACATACATGATTGTGTGTCAGCTTGCTGTGAAGGTTGTAATGCAGCCAGAGCTGCTGGATTCACTGGCACGGCAGGTGAGTAGGTCAGTGAGTAGAGCTCCAGAGCTGACTTCTGAGGGCTTGTCGTGCCTCATCATCCTCCTGCAAAACCAGAAGGAAAGTGTCATTGGACAAAAGTGAGTGTTTCTGCTTGCTCCAAACCTGTACTTTGATTTTTTTCATCTGTTACATTAATAACAGGACTACTTAGTAAATGTATCATCAGATGTGCAGTTTCCATTGTTTTGTCAGTTAGTGATTTATTTATTAAGTTTTTGAGTTGGATGCACTTTGATCAGTAACGTCTCCATCCTCCTCCACCCAGGACGTTTGAGCACCTCTGTCAAGTTCCCTCTCTTGTGCCCACCCTGAAGTGTATAGCAGCCTCCTATGATATCAGTCCCTTGCTGCACTACCTCCTGCCAAAGCTCACTAATTTGGTCATCACGCAAAATGGTACAGAGATCATACTGTTGTTTAAAGTCTTAAAACTGTTAGATAAATGTTTGAAATGTGTTTAATCTTGGATAAATGCCTGAAGAGTGTTTGTTGTTGATTGTGGGTTAGCATGGACATTAAAAGAGCACAAGGTGCCATGAATTGCATGTACACAAAGTTGTCCAAGAGCATGGAGCAGTGGCTTATAGTTGATATTGGGATATTCGCTAATAGGATTCAAATGTTTTGTAATTGTTTCAAGTTGGAATCCATTTGGTGCCTTAGTTCAGCAACTAGTCATGTTAAAATCATCACAAGCCATTATCAATTCTATTATATCTCTTAATAGATTTTAAGTTTTTCAGTACTTTTGTGTAAGAAATGCTGTAACAGATGTTGTTAACTTGTTTAAAAAAATGGTTGATCACTAAAACAGACTTTTATAACTAATTTTGTGTTTAAGTGAAATACAGTCACTCAAATATAGTCATTTTTCTCCATCTTGGGAATTCTACTAAGATCAAGATCTGTTTCTCCAGTAGAAAGAATAGTTTGAGTGACCAATCATAGGAGTGGAAACATACATCTTAGCCCTGTCCCAAAGGTCTAAAAAAAAAAAAAAAAAAAAAAAAATCAACTTGACTCACAAGCAAAGTGTAGACACTGGTGAGCAGAAAAGAAGTGCACATGTTTAAGGGATCAGTGTACACCAAACTAAAGTGCTCTCATGTGCAGCATATTCTCTGCACACTCTCTGATACCTTTGTACACATGAAATTCATGTCCCCTTGTGCTCTTTTTTAATGACTATTGACTAACGACTCCTTGATAAAGTTCCACAAACTCAGATTGTCCGTCCTTGCACTTTCCATTAAAGATAGATAGTATACTTAAATAGTATTTATGGAACTATCTGAACAATTTTCTATACCCTATTTTTTTAATAATAATAATTTTTAAAAATTTCTTGCCAACAGATGAGTTGGGCAATAAGGACTCTCACAGTGCATCAAACTGCCGGCTGCTCGAGTCAGTCATTGAGAACCTTCCATTGAACACCAGCTTGGCGAGCACAGTGGCACGGTAATCTGTTTTAGGCTCATATTAGTCTTATGCTGTGCTGCATGCACTGTGTGTGAATGCTAAAGACTAATAATAAGCAATTGTTGGCATTTCCAGACTACTCCTTGAGGGATACATGTGCTGTGGTACAGAGCTCCCCTCAGACAGACTCTCCTCCCTTAATCAGAAGATCCAACCAGTTGTCAGACTCTTTGAGCACAAGTGAGTTTTTTTTGGCTATCCTCAAAATGGCTTTAACTGTGATATCTAAAAACACAAGCTATTCTCTTTTTTTTTTTCATTTAATTTAATTTAATTAATTAATTTATTTATTTATTCTCAACACTTGGTGTTAACTTGCTTTACCTAGTATGGGATTTGCATATTGCTGATCTTGCAGCTTTGTAGAGGGTTCAGGGGATGGGCACTGTAACCTTTTGTGTTGTTCAAATATCCACATTTTAAATAGATGGGAAGCTTAAGAAACCATATCAAGCTAAGTGAATAGGCTGTTTTGTTGCATTTGTTGCACTGCAGCAGACAGCTGTGTGGTGAGTTACAGAGTGGGTTACAGAGCCTCACTGTCACTCTGCATTCTCCTAATTACTGTACATGTACAGTATGTATTTTTCCAATCAATAATATACAGTTTTAAAATTCAAATTTGCATATGCTTTAGTCAAATACAAATTTACATTCACACATATGAAGTTGGGTTCAGATGTGCAGATATTTGAATAACTGTGCCCATACTTTCCCCATAGCCCTAACCCTGGCTGGACTTTGTCCAGGCTTACGAAGAGAGGAGAGTGTTTATCTGTAATGTTAATGTTGTGTTGCAGGTATTCTGGTGCTCTTGATGCTGTTCTGGTGGGTTGTGTGGGTGAGAAGTGCTCAGCTAAGCAGAAGAACCTCCTCCATCAGTTCCTCTCTCTTACCATGTGCTGTGGCAAGCACCAGGTAGGCAGAGTAGCATTTGTGTCTTTTCATTCTGCATGATATTAGAGTTTAAGGCCAGGAAGTGTTATGAGCTCAGTTTTTCAAAATATCTATTGTGAAAAGAAGATTTGAGGATCATCTTGATTAGATGTTCTTGTGCTTCCTAAAGCTGTTAAAGAGTTAACTGCTTTCAGGAAAAAAAACCACATAACAGTACTATTTACTAAGTCTAGATTAGGTGCACACACTCATCTGACGGCAAAGAGGAAAAGAAACGCCTACTTACATGACAAACTAAAAATGTTGTCTAATTAAGACCATACTAAACCAGACATAGTAAAAACAGTATTAGTGGTAGCCTTTTACACCAGCTTCTCACGTGCAAATGCATTGTACTGAAAGTGTATTTGTTTGATTGCCATGAGCAACATGTATCCACTTATTATGGATTACCACTAAAAGACAGGCATTGCTATTCAGCTAAACTAACACTTTCAAATGCTGTAACTCTAGTAGATCCTAATGACTTGGAGACATCTCAGTGATAAATTATGCTAATCAGTGGACTACCCTGCAATGACTGGGCATATATACATATCCCATAGAAACCATTTTATACTAATGACCATTTATACTAGAGAGAATTTGAAGGCACACACATCTCTTGATGCTTGCTACTTTGTTGTTTGTGAGCATGTTCGTTTTTACAAGTACAACATGGAGGACATCGTGTCCCTAAAAGCCGAGGTGCTGGCCAAATAAATGCCATAAACTCATTTGTTATTTGAGTTAACTAGCTAAGTTAACTAGCTAAACATGTCTATTATAGGCAACTCCTCAGTAAGAATGTGACCTAGCTATCGAGCATTAGCTAGCTAGTTTCTTGATGTAGTGTGAACTAAAGTAGATTTGTTAAAGTAATATAAATTAGGCATGTTGGCCAAGTAGCAAGAGAGTCCAAGGTCCAAAGACGTGCATTGTAGGTTGACTGGCATCTCTAAATTGTCCATAGTGTGTGAATAGGTGTGTGAATGCTTGTGTGATTGTGCCCTGCGATGGCGGTACAGAAAACGGATGGATTATAATTCTAACTGTAATATCTGATCCATTTTGTGTGTGTATGTGTAGGTTCTGGCAAACTCGGACACCTCTCTGATGCTCAGTCTTAAACACCCTGTGTCCGCTGTGAGGAACATGGCTATAGAATATGTGAAAGAGATTCTCACCTCTGGGCAGGTATGTGCAGCCTTAATGCCGAGACATGTATTAAATATCTTTATTATGGAAATTGCATGTATTGTAATTTGTATGTTTGTGTCTGTTATAAGGAGGGCTTTGATGAGACATTCCTGAAGGATGCATTGCTTGAGAGGTTGAAGGATGATGTGCCTGATGTTGTGCTGTCAGCCCTCTCAGCACTGCGGGTAAGAAAAATGCTTAAGCCCTATGGCCACCAGTAAAGCATGCAGCATGGCCACCATAAAAACATACAGATATGTTATTTTATTAAAGAAAAAGTTCACCAGTTTATGCAATCACAAATAATTCATGACTATTTAAATATTAAATTGACATATGTAAGTTTTCTAGTATGTCTTGAGCTTCTAAATTTTGATAAAGCACATGTAAAACATTGAGATTAAACATGAGTCTTTGCCTTCTTTGACAAAGCACTTTTATAATTGTGCAATATCAGATACTCGAGGAAAGGTTTTGCTTTCAAATGTTATGAAAACTGTTGCTCTTTTTTCTGCATAACTCTTTCGGGTATTCTTTCTAATGATGGTTCACCAGCTCTATCTCGACCACATGGATTTAGAGGACACAATTTCTTGTTTGATTTCTCTTCTCCACCGGGTCCAGCCATCGGACACCGAGCCCTGGTGCGTATACGAAGCAATAGACATGCCGCATTTCCACGTTATATGCTTTATTACTGCTGGCGATGTCCTGCTGAATGTGATTTTTCTATGCATACACCTTCTAGAACTAATAATCTCTGTGAATTATGCAATGACAGGTATTCAGTATTGAAGGAGGTTGTCAGAGTTCTTGATGACCTGCCCACCAGGAAGGCCAACCCTGACCTGAGAGCCCAAATTAGCTGGGAGCTGCTACCTTTCCTGCTAATAACAAATTCGGTACCTGAGTCAGCAGAGCTGAAGTTAGCGCTGTGTGTGGCTGAGACACATCTCCTATCCCAGCATCCTCTCACCCAGGGCTGGGCCAAAGGTACACACACATTTGCTGACTCTCTTACATCCCTAGTGTCTGATATAGAGAAGTTATAGTTTGTTACTGAATCTTTTCACCGAATATGGTGTGTCTTTTTTACAGTGTTACAGAGGGTGCTGGAGAAAACACCTCCAGCAGATGTTATCAGAGTTGCCAACCAGATGCTCATCAGCACTCTGACAAAAAACCTGGCTCGCATGGAGCCGTCCACTAAGCGCAATGCTGTAAGCATAAGTCATTAACTGGCTGTTGGAATTCTTGGTTGCTGATTTTTCTCATTACATTGAGCTTGTTTTTCTTATTTAGCAGATCCAGAGGAGGGCTGTCTGATTTTTTTGTTTGTTTTTCTTTGTGTGTGACAGATTGAGAGTGTGTGTGCATTGCTGGCCAAGCAGGGTGCTGGAGTGAGAGAGAGGGCGGCATTCGTGGTGTTGATCTGTGCTCTTCTGCAGACTCTGGAGTCTCTGAATGAGAGCACACACCTCCACACAGCTCAGATACTCTTCAGACTGCTTGAGCCCTCACTGAGAAAGCTCTACACTCTACAGACTGAAAAGGTCTGAGCACTGCTTTATACTTATACATGCACTGAAAAAAGAAATCACTGTTTACATCACAGGGTAATTAAAATACTAAGGGCATTATATTAGAAAGTGTTAAATTAAAATGGCAAATTATTAGTACTGTATTCATAAAATTACACTTTTCAGGTTTGGAGAGAGTGTTAAGTTTACCAGTGCTGTTTAGAATACATTTGTATTTTTATGGTATTTTAAAGAGGTAATGTGTGGCAGCCTGAAAACTACATGTTGTCTTATTTGCACATATTTCAGTCACAAGTTAGAGTATTTTTAAAAAGCTGGTTTCCTTCAGAAATGAAAAGAAAAGAGAAACTTACATTTAAAGATTCAGAGTATTTGAAGATTCCATTCCAATTCAAATGAAAGACACCAACACAGTGATTGGCTAAAAGCTACTAATGTATTGTTTTTGCATTACTCTAATGTAATAAATAAGATACACAAATTACAAATACGACCATGAATTTTAATTATAGCAGCCTTTATACGTCAGTCATAGTCTGCTTACTGATAAACTACTCAGATGTCCCACCCATCAAGCAGTCATTCCATGTTTTAATAAAAATAAGAAATAATTTTTCATTTTTAAGATGAGCAAATAACCTTTATAATTCAAAATTATTATATTTACTTCATGAACTATTTCATGTTGAAATTATCTTAATATGATTTAAAATTGTCCTGAGATGGCAGGCTGTAACAGCAAACTCCAGCTTCCTCTACGTTTGTAAACTAATTTATGGGAAAAAATATTTTTGGAAAAAAATATTAGTGATGTGTTGTTGGATAATTGTTTACAATTGTAAATGTACAGTTGTGTGTGAAAATTTGAGCCTCCTGATTGAATTGCATGTTATTTTAATTTTTGAATTGAAAAGAAGTAAACAAATATGCTGCAGCAAACTACTTAAAAAAAAATTACATTTTCTGCAAATGTTAATACACCGTTACTTTATATTTTGAGGTATGTTTTGGATCATTTTCTTGTTACAGAAACCAGCCTCTTTTCAGCTTCAGTTTCTTGACTGTGTCACACTGAATGACTGTGTCACACTTGCTTCCAGAATTTGCTGATATTTATTGGAATCCATTCTTCCATTTACCTATAAAGTTTCCTGTGCCACTGGCTGCCACACAAATCCAAAGCATACTTTATCCACCTCTATGCTGAACAGTTGGCAAGGTGTTCTTTTCATCAAAGTCTGCTCCTTTTTTTTTCTCCAAACATACCTTTGTTGATTGTGGCCAATAAGTTCCTTTTTCTTCTTCTTCTTCTTCTTCTTCTTCCAGTTTTATTAGTCTGGATCTTGCCTTGACTTCCACAGTTCCACTTCACTAACAAGTCCTAATGAGTCATTTGAGGCCTAAAGATTTAAACTGTGAAACATTACACCTGGAACGGTGTCCAAACTTTTGCACAGGTTACAATTACTGATTTTTTTCTTTTCTTTTTTTTTTCTTTTTTAAACATAAGTTAATCAAATACAAAGTAACTGTGCATTAACACTTTAAAATTAAAATCAATAAAAGATATAATTTGTTAAGGGGTAACTTTAGTAGACTTTGGTTTTGGACTCCAATTTGGTCACTATTTGGACATCAGATTCATTCACATCAGCCTCTCTAGTCATATCACCTAAAGTAATTTGACCATGATTTGCTCAACTGATCTCACTATTACATCAGTAGGGTAATCATTGCTAATTGTTGGCTAGCTCTCTTTTATTTCTATTAGGGCATTCAAAAGTTTTAAAACTCTACATCTCTACAGGACATAGTGTGATTCTCTGTTTTGATACGGCAGCACAGGTGCACTGCAAATGCATCAGTATCTGCAGTTCCCGTTTGGTTACAGTTGACGTGATCGTTGTGTGTGGGAATCAGACTTACATAGCAAAGTCTTTGGGCAAACTGACTGTTTACACTGCCGTGTTTGTTAAACTGGCACCATTTTTACCCAACATGATCTTTGCATGTTAGGCAAAATAATAAATATAAATAAATAAATTAAAAAAACATCTTCACATTGTTTTGGCGAAATATTTTTTTTGCTTTCTTAAAGTAGAGGCATGAAAGTGAGCATAAAAATCTATTTTGGTCAAAACACTTAAATTTTTTGACATCTGATTGCCAGGATCCCACCACACAAATAGTCTTGGACTAGAACTATATTTTAAAACGATAATCTAGAACTGCATTGGTTTTGGAAAGTGTTCAGCCCCCTTCAGTTTTTACACACTTATTCTGTTATACATTTAATTTAAATTTGATTAAATTTACTTTTCTGGCCATCAGTCTACACGCAATAACTAATAATGACAAAGTGAAAAGTTTTTCGATTTTTTTTTTTTTTTTTTGGCGAATCTATTAAAAATCAAAACTGAAACTGAAGTTGACCATTTGTGATGGTTGATTTTTGGACTATTGGACTTTTTCATGTATCAATGCTACCATGACTAGCAGTGGATTTAAATTAATAGTCAGAAAAACCTCATGGTCCTGTGGGCTTTCCTTCTCATTTAGCAATGTTTTTACTGTTTGACGGTCCCATATATGTTGGTTAGTGGTAAACGTGTTGCATTGTTGCAGGTATATGAGGGCCAGGACAAAGCATCTCTGCCCATGTACGAGGTGCTTGCAGGCTTCCTACTCAAACTGCACACTGGACAAAATGCAGAAAGGGAATATAGCTTGCTGCTCCTCTCTCTCCTCCAACACTTCATTAACAACCTCAAATGTCCTGAGTCTACATTTAAAGGTAGAGTTGAATGAAATTTTTTTTATTATTATTATTATTATTATTATTTAATTTTTTTTGTAGAGTGAAAAAAAAATCCTGCTTCTTTTTTTTTTTTTTTTTTTTAATTGGCATGATCTTTTAATATGTTGTGAGAACCTGTATAGTGTTTGTCCTTTGACGTTCAGCATCTTATTATTTGTTTTTCAGGTGAGCACTGGTGGAACCCAGAGAAGCTAGACATGAATACCTGCTGCTACCTGCAGTTGCTGTGCCACCTTTTTGACATGGTGGTGTCTGGGGCTAGCCAGGGACCCCTGGTCTCCAGTTTTAGAGCCCTCTTGCAACCCTTATTACAGGTACCATAATAGCATTATCTGCGTGAACTGCTTACATAAGTGTTTTAACAAGTGGAGCATTGTGAGCAATGTAACACTTGGCACAACAGGCTTTGTTACGACCCATCTATATAAACTGCAACATAAGAAGGTTGTTGCCTCAAACTTCCCTGTTCCCTAAGTGGCAGGCCCAACATGCTACGCAAGCAGAAGTATTAGCCAGTAGTTTCACTTTTGCTAGTATTGTGTTCAGGGTCATGGCACAAAACTGCTATAAACAAAACGGTGAACCCTAACCTGTCTGTTAAGAAAAGAAAAGACAACAAAACAGAAGACGCTATCTTAACTCTCTAACATAATCAGTGAACAAAGATAGAAAGAAAACAGCTCATATCCCCTTCCAGGCTTATCTTAGTATCAGATGTGCCATGTGCATTAAAACATACAAATATTCTATGTAAATTAAAATGTACTAAACTGAGCCACCACACTTTAGAAAATAAAAGAAAAAAATTAACTGCCAAAGTAACAGACATTGTACATCTACCAATATAATTACGTGCCAGGACACAACATGCTTATTATGTATTTGACTATCTGGTTAACTGTGTGAGGCACCTGTATTCAAGTACGGAAATCACTATGCAGATATTCATTATGCGCTGTGTCCAAATAAACACAAAGACAAAATATGTAAAAGAAATGCCACTTCTATCAGTATTTCAAAGTACATAACAGCACTGTAATGGTGGTGTGGATCAGGACTAAAAAACAAAAAAAGGGGGCAGGTGGTTTTCACTTTGTAATTGTAATACATTTACAATAAAGTTTAATACAACTCCAGACTCCAATCGCTCCACAGTGCTTTTCATTCTCCGGGTACTACTCTCATGTGGAACATTCACTGGTTTGTAAATATAACATGGAGATGTCTGTACTGACCTTCAGATTGTTATAAACATGCCTTGCCACTGTGATCATATAAAGATTGTTAATCCAGTGAAACTTTCAGATGTTCTGCGCATAAATATCAAACTCTGTGACAGCTATAACTCTATTTTTGAATTTTAACTGAGGCCAGAGTGCAAGCTGCTGCTGCTGCAGTGTGAGAAAAGTGATATTCAGTGATAAGTTTTTGCAGTGCTTTTTTTCTGTTGATTATTTCTCTACATTACATCTGTCAAACACAAACAGGCGGACTGCCACGGGTTGCCGTGGGAAATGGTACTTGATGATGCCAAATTAAATACACTTTTTAAATACACTTTTCAGTTACTGGTTAACTGATTATTTTTATCTTCTGCTTTCAATATGGATTCTCAGGTTCATCTGAGTGAGCCGGAGCATCTCTTTAAGTTTCTGTCTCTACTGTGGGGCTACAGCAATAACTTAAGTGACCAGTTAGAGTTCCGGGTGACAGCATTGCTGCAGACCCAGGCGATGTATGTGGGCAAAGTGCTGCTTACTGCCCTCCCTGTGAAAAAGCTCAACATTCTGGTCTCACCCTCCTCATCAGGTACAGAAACTTACTCCCCTTCATCAACACAGAACACCATTTTCTTACAGAAGCACTTATGAACGGTTCATTCTGAATATGAGAGCTTATTTTTTGCTGCCTGCAGTGGTGCCGTCTCTCTTGGGGTGTCTGAGTTGTGGAGTGAGGGAGGTGAGAAGGGCAGCGGTGGCGGTGTTGCAACCTCTTGCAGGAGTCACCTCCTCTCCATACCACCCTCTGTTAGAGAAGCTGCTTTTATCAGCTGAAGAGCTCATCGCTGATCCAGCCTACCTCTCTCAGGTTGTCCACTGCTTGTTGCTAACAAATTTTGTACATAAATCTATGTATAATGTTAATGCCATTTATGCCTATGCCTAAGGAGTCCTAAAGAATCGTCTTGGTATTGCTTGTAGCAACAACTGAATGCATTTTTGCCACTCATTTGGATGTTTGTTTTCTTAAAGCTTAGCTGACACTGTGTTTATGGTTACTGTTTGTGTTTGTGTCCTTTTCTGCCTTCAGGCATTGTCTAGGCTATATGAGGAAGCTGTTTCTGTGACAGGGAAGGGCAGAAACAAGCTGCTGTTGGCTATAGATCAGCTTCTACAATGTGTGAGGTCTCCTGACTGCCCCAGCTACATGGCCAAAGTATTGCTGCGAGCACTGCAAGACGTCAATGGAGAGGTACAAGCAATTTGTCTGTGTGAATGTGTGTATTAAGCTGTATTATCTCTTCTGACTAAGGTTCTATTATTAGCATTTTTTTTTTTTAACAAAATGTTGGTGGTTTTCCTTAGAATAAATTGAAGAGTAGGACATAAACTAATCCAGTGGTTTTGGAATTACCACACTGTCAAAGCACACCTTTGCACTGGTCTATCAGACAGGAACACAGTTCTCTACCAGACACTAGTTAGAGATCACCAAAATTCAGGCCTCATAAATGTGTAGTTAAAGAGATAGAGGTTTTAGTGGCTAGGCTGTAAATGAGATGATAGAAGGGATTATTAAATTTTGTTTCTACCACGGTAGTGAAAAACTATAAACAATAGGCGGTTGTGGTTTCTGAATTCCTTATGTCTTTATTTGTTTTTGATGTGTAGAACCCCAGGAATTAATGCTCATTTTGTTTGTTGAACTGTGAAAATGACCAAATGATCTCTGTGTAGATTACACTGGCTAGTAAGCTCCATGGCACACCTTACTGTGGGGGACTCCCCCTCACCAGTGATGACAACAGCAAAGAGGCAACTAGAATTGTTGTAGATGTACTAACATATATTTTTTTTGTCTTTTTTCTTTGTTTGTCTGTTTCGCTCTGTCTCTTTTTCTCTCTTGGTCTCTCTTTAGTTAGTTTTGGCCATCCTCCTCCCAGCCATGGAGCGTTTGCTGGAGCAGTGTGCTCCAGACACTCCAGTTTTTCTGCCAGATGAGGCTCTGTTCCTGCAGTTGCTGCTGGGCAAGTACAGTGAGGCTTCTGCCCCACTGCTGGCTCGAGATGCTAAGAGCCTGGAGCTCTTTATCACTGCACTAGGCACCTCCTCTAAACCCTACTCACACATGGACAGTTTCCAGATCATTGCCATGGAGCAGGTAGGCAGCCGTACCCCTCTAGCATTTCTGGTTTGATAAAAAATCAAGCAACAAATTAGTCTGGAGACATGTCTAGATCCCATTGATCACATAAAACAAACATTGTATGAGAGTATGAGCTGTAGCGAAAATGTGAATTCCTAAAAATGCATATGAAAATCAAGCTGGTCAAAAAGAAAGTGAATAAATTAGGAATGAAATTCAGTAATCGATCATTATGAACTGTCATTTTAAGTACTACATTTGTGCCATTTTGTCATTTAATTGAGCTTTTTGGTCTGCATCATTCATCATATCAGTTGGGTAAATTTTCTCCTCTATTCGTTATTTTAACTAGTAGGATGTTCTAGGGCATAATATTGAGTGGTTAACAGAACAGACATTATTGCTTGAGGGAAGAGAGTAGATTAAATTGGAGCTATCAAATTATATATTAGTGGAGCTAACAAAAATTACTCAGGGCAAACAATAAAAAAGCTAGACAAATCTGAAGTACTCAACTTAAGAAAATGCTAAATTATCAAATCATCCTTCTAATAACATTTATTTTGAGGACATTTCAATTTGCCTGGAATAAAAGAATTATTTAAGAAAAATAAAAGATTGCTAAAGTCAATATTATTAGCCCCCTTAAGAAATGATCTGTTTGATTGGCTACGGAAAACACCACTGTTGTCCAATTACTTACCTAATTAACCTAATTAATCCTTCAAGCCTTTAAATTTCACTTTAAGCTGAAGATTAGTATCTTGCAAAACGACTTGTAAAATAATTTGTACTGTCATGATTGCAAAGACAAAAGAAATTAGTTTAGACTTGAGAAAAAGAATTGTTAATGCTCACAAAGGAGGAGAAGAATATACACGTTTATCAAAGCGTTTTCAAGTATCAAGCACTGCCGTGAAAAGTATTATCAAGAAGTTTGAAGAGACCCACACAGTGGAGAACAAGACTGGCAGAGGTAGGAAGCGAAAGATTTCAAAAACTTTGTAAAGAAAACTAATGAGAGAGGTTTCTAAAGACCCAAGAACAACTGCCAAGACACTAGTGAATGATTTAGTCAAGTCTGGGATTGACTAAACTAAAACTAAAACTAGAGCTTTTTGGCCATAGAGATGTTGCCTATGTTTGGAGAAAGAAGGGAGAGGCACTCAACCCAAAGAACACCGTTCCCACAGTGAAACATGGCGGTGGGAGTATAATGCTGTGGGGATGTTTCAGTGCGTTTGGAACTGGGAATCTCGTCAGGGTCGAAGGAAACATGAAAAAGGAAGACTACAAGAAGATTTTGAAAGACAACCTCAGACAGTCTGCAACAAAACTTGGTTTGGGTCGACGTTTTGTCTTCCAGCATGATAATGACCCAAAGCATACCTCACTTCTGGTGAAGAACTACCTCCAAATGAGCAAAGTGAACGTCCTTGACTGGCCTGCACAAAGCCCAGACTTGAATACAATAGAAAAATCTGTGGGGCACACTGAAGACCAGAGTCCATGCCAGGAGACCAACAAATCTGGAGGAGCTTGAGAGATTTGCTAAGGAGGAATGGGCTGCAACACCTCAGGAGACATGCCTGAAACTTGTTGAGAACTACAACAAACGACTAAAGGCTGTTATCAAGCAAAAGGGATACGCTATTGACTGTTAACATCAGAGGGCTAATAATTTTGACCTGTAGACTTTTGTTTATTCTTTGTTATAATTGTGTTTCTATTTAAACACTCCCAAGTTTCCTAAATAAACTATTATGTTTAGAAATGCTGTGTTGACAAAAATCTTCACTCCATTAAACAGCACTTGGGAATTATTTGAAAAATAATGAAATATTTCATAGGGGGCTAATAATTTTGTCTTTGACTGTGTGTGTGTATATATATATATATATGTATGTATGTGTATATATATATATATATATATATATATATATATATATATATATATATATATATATATATATGTATGTATGTATATATATATATATATGTATGTATGTGTATATATATATATATATATATATATATATATATATATATATATATATATATATATGTATGTATGTATGTATATATATATATATATATGTATGTATATATATATATATATATATATATATATATATATATATATATATATATATATGTATGTGTATATAAAGACTGGAGATTCTTTACAATGGTTTGATAGGAACTTCGTGTCTTTCAGTGTTCTGTTTCGGGCCTCCTAATATTCTACCTTTATCCAGCCTTGTATTCTCAAAAAATGGCTTTTACTTCAATGCTGATGATTCCAAATTGTACAGACATTGTTAAGCCAGGTTCAGCAAAATGAAAGACTGTAAAAGACATGGAAAATGTGTAATAGACATGAAAGCTTGGCTAAATATAAACTTCCTTTTCTTAAAGTTTGATAAAAACAGAAACAATGAGGCTGGCTAGTAAGTCTGCTCACAGTAAGGAGTTCACCCAAGAGCTTGATGACTATTCTGTGAAATATTTTCCTGGTGTAACGCTAGCTGCTGGTTTATCATTTGCTTCCCATGTAATCAAAGCACCATGGAGGTCGTTGAGTCTGTATTTTCTTCGTGAAAACCCTTAATATAATATTTCTGATGAGTTGTTGATATAGCATTGTTTAAAAAAAAAAAAAACGACACTGATTTTGTGTCAATTTTGGTGTTGGTTTGGATGAATGTTTGGGTCATTTGTTGAAAGAGATATGGCCAAGTATTAACTAGGTTTTGGGATAAGATATCCTGGTACATAGGGAGATTTATGAGACCATCAGTCTTCACAAGAGTCTTACACCAGCTGCTGAACAGCCCCACGTCATAAATGATCCATCACTATATTTTAGAGAAGGTATCAGGTGCTTTCCCTTGAAAGTCAAAATGTTTGATTTTGTTCCCATCTGACCACAACACATGATTGCACTTACAGTCCCAATAATGTTTACAGGAAATTTAGGTTCTACTTTTTGTGCGATGCTTTCTTTCAGACAACTTGATATGGAGTTTTTAGCTGTATTTAGCTGTATGAGTTTTAATGCTTATAAACTAATCTCTAGTACCTAATGTAATCCTAAATGAGTTGTGGTTCTTCTGAACTCAGATCACTAAGCCCTTCTTTATGGCCCTGGGAGATGAGAACATTCAGCAGAGGATATTGGGAGTGCTGTTTGACCTGCTGGTGGACAATAAAAACCCAGCTTGCTCCCAGACCATTAATAGTGTCTTCAAAGGGGTAAGGGCACAGTTTCTTGTGGACACTTAATGAGAAACAGAAAAAAATATATATTTTTATTTTTCCTGTTCTGTGGTGTTTGTGTGTTTATCGATGGTATGTCTGTTATAGATTGCTGTGGATGCAGAGTTAGTGGCTAATGAACTAACCCCTATGGACAAGCCAAAAATGTCAGGGAGTGTGCAGCAAACTCGCCGGAGCAAGGTGCAGCCCAAGTAAGTGGCCAACTTGAACTCAGGATGACTTTACACCGTGGGACATGCATACTTACTGATATCCTTTTCCCATTAAAAGGAAAGCACAGGATGCCCCAAAAGATGGTGGAGCGGTGTCCTGGACGAGGGTCACCTTTATTTTGGAGCTCCTACAGCACAAAAAGAAGCTAAAGAGGCCCCAGATGTTGGTGCCAGCTCTTTTCAACCTTCTCTCCAGGTACAGTCATATTTTATACGTATATAAAAATGTTTTAACGGCTTGCAACGCCATGTGATTATTTAGGTATACTTCTTTAAAAATGTCCTATTTTGATAAGAACGATCAATAAAAAAAATCTGATTGTTTTCGTCAGCATAAATGTGGCATAATTTTTAATGAAAGTGTTCCTCACAGTGTAATGTATGTTTAGTGGATCAGATTTAGATTTAATGCACATGTTCCTTTGCTTGTTGTTTACTGCATTGCAGATGTTTGGAGGTGTCCACTGAGCAAGAGAATGTGGAGTACACCAAACAGCTTCTCCTCAGTGTTCTCCTCAATGTCTGCCAGAAGCTCTCCCCACAGGGTGGACCCATCAGCAAGGGTATGTATTCACGGCAAATGCTGGTTTAAGAACCCATTTAAACAATTTCCCAGATATCGATTGCGTCACATTGCATCTGTGATTTATTTAATTCAATTGTAAAGCTCTATTTATTTTTAGTGAAATAAATGTTTTCTCTGATGGCTTAAAATAAAAAAAATTAAAAAAAAAAAAACACTTTTACAGATATCTTGGATGAGGATAAATTTAGTGTGGAGCTCGTGGTTCAGTGTGTGAGGACATCTAACACGCCTCAGACACACCACCACGCACTGCTGCTGCTGGGTACCGTAGCTGGAATCTTCCCAGTGAGTAATATGCACATGTTTATGTAAATATGGTTGTGGCTGCACAGTTTATGAAGACTGTTAATGTGACTTATTTTTGTTTTTTGCTGTTCAGGAGAAAGTTCTGCACAATATTATGCCAATCTTCACCTTTATGGGGGCCAACATTATGCGACTTGACGATGCCTACAGCTTCCAGATCATCAACAGGACTGTGCAGATGGTCATCCCTGCTCTCATTCATGTATGTTTAAACCATTGTGGCTTTTCTTGAGGAGGGCCAATGGCTATGGGTTAACTGTGTCATAGAAAGCGTTAAAGGATGTTTTACTCATATAATGAATACCTGGGTACCCTTGCGTAATGGGTAGCAGTTTGTAGTCACTTTCTTTCAGTAGGTTGCAGGATTTTTTAATGGTTTTATTAAAGCTATTTCACCCATCATTCATTGGCATGCATAACTTCGTCTCTTTGTAATGATTTGACTGTTTTTGGGTTTGTTGTTTTATGGCACACTGATTTGAAATGGAAGCTGATCCTCTTTCCCTGTGGGCCTGTTGCTTCTCTTTTGTCCATAAGGCTCATGACAGGGGGAGTACTCATCCGGAGGGGCAAATGCAGGCTGTGGTGACACGTATCATGCACGTTTTTGTTGATGCTCTCCCACACGTCCCTGAACACAGGCGTATACCCATCCTCAGGCAACTGCTGAGCACACTGGGCCCTGCCCATTTCCTCTGGGTCTTAATGCTGCTATTGTTCAAACAGCACGCCACCAGCACTGCTATCAGCAGCACAGGAGCTGAGAAGGTAAGCCTTAGTGTTTCTTAGAACGATGAATACTGGTGTCAGCAAGACCATGAGCTAAATGTAGGGGCTTTTGCCGAGGTTCTGCACATCTCTGGTGTCTGTTACACGAACTGTGTCCAGCTAGCTAAAATAGAGTATAGAGAACAAAACTATAAACGAGGTCAGTTCTGCTTGTCCCTGGCCTCACATTCAGAGGCTTGTCATTGTCATGCTGAAAGGTATGTGAGGTGAGGACTCTGGAGCGGGTTTTCTTCTGCTTTCTGTATTTGGCTGTATTTATCCTTCCCTCAGTTCTTTCCCAATTATTCCTTAGTCATTCATCAATATCGGAAGCTCTGAGAATACACAAATAAATTTAAACAAAAGTTTGTTGACCTTCAAAAATCAGGCAGTGGCTATAAAAATGGCAACATTCCCAACAATGGCCAAACCCACTGTTAGGGCAGTAATTTAAATGTTTAAAACACAGAGCTCTAATGAATATGCTTAGAAGATGCAATGTAAAATGTACTAGTTTTAGTGTTCTTTGGGTTTCTTATTTTGGCTATTACTTCTATGAGAGTTGGCAATTTAGAGGTGTAACAAATCAAATAATAAGCCGTCATCTATGTGTACCTCAAGGTAGTCTAGTAGTGTTATATTTATTGTAGAACTCTTGTTGAAGATTTAACTGTGTTTCAGGAAGCAGCACTGGAGCGGGATCAAGAGTTCTGGGTCTTGCTGTGTTGTGAGTTTGAAGTTCATGAGCAGCTTACCACTCTCATTAAAATTCTACAGTTCCTCTTGACCCTCCCAAAGGAAAAAGAGGATGGTAGGTGCACCCTATGCACTCTCTTGTCCAGATCTTGTTACAAACTCATGCTTATAGTATGTTAGGTAGCATGTATGATTTTGTACATCATTACGTAGTGATGTTTATGAAAAATGTGCTAAATTTCTCTATAGACAAAAGCATATATTTTGCATTTATGTTCCTTCTCTGCAGTCCCAGAGAGAAGACGGACAAGAGGAGCAATATGTCAAAAAACCGAGGAAAGCACTTTAGATCTGGTTTTTAGCATAGAGGCCCATAGTGGAAAAGAGCTGCGGCATTTTAAGTTCCTGTCGGTTTCCTTCATGGGCCAGCTACTAGCCGCCAGCAGCTTTGTAGGAAAGGTAAGCTGTTTCTTTTCAATTAAATCTGTCTTGGTATAGAGAAAGGTTAAAAGTAACTACACTTTATATCCAATTAATTTTAATTTATTTTAATTTGCTAATTTAGGTGGCTGATTGTGAGGATTTAACTGAAAACTCTCTACAGGAGCTTCAGCAAAGGTGAGTGTCTGTCAGAAATGATCTTCAGTGTGGTAATGCTGTTCTACAATAATGATATACGTTATCGTGATGCTGGCTTTCTAGCCTGTTGGAGGAGAACCTGCGCTACATCCACACTGTGGCTCTCTGTGTCGAGGAGAACTCGGACAAACCCACAGCCAAGTTTTGGAGAGCACTGCTTACCAAGTCATATGATGTCTTGGATAAGGTATGATCAGCTCATCACAGAAACTTCCAGAAATGTTTTATACATAAACGTAATAAAAGTTACATATTATGGACTACATTATGACCCAAGCACAGACCTGCTGACCTTTGTGTAGGAACTCCGCATTTTAACATCAGAGTACATCAGATTTATCACTCAAAAATACGCAGTTCTGTAACTCGAAAATGATTGACAGTTGCAAAAGTGTTTTGAACTCTCCAATATCGACTGACACCCTCAGTCAGTTTTGTAGGCCTCTTTGCTCATGCACACAATTCAGTCCACAAATTTTCTATGAGATTCAGGTTAAGCCTTTGTGATGACCACTCCAATACTTTAACTTTGTTGTCTTTAAGCCAACCCAGTGTAGCCATGTTTTAACTTTCTAGCTGATATCTTGAGGTTTTGCTTCAGTATTTCTAGATAATTTGTAGCCATGTTTTAACTTTCTAGCTGATATCTTGAGGTTTTGCTTCAGTATTTCTAGATAATTTGCTTCAGTATTTCTAGATAATTTCAGTGTTCCTCTTCAGGTTTGGCAGGTCTGCAAGTATGTGTTGGGCTGAGTGTATTCAAGGAGGGTATGTGTTTGTGGTTTTAAGATCCTTGTCTTCTCTGAAGGTGAACGCCCTCCTCCCCACTGACACTTTCATCATGGTGGTGCGGGGCTTGATGGGTAATCAGCTGCCATCAGTAAGGAGGAAGGCAATGGAGCTGCTGAACAACAGATTGCAGCAGAGGACACGGTGGGAGGAGCAACAGGTGCACACCTACAGTAACCTCTTGGCCTTTATGGCTCTTAATTCATATGCAGTAACTGTTTTATCCTGGTCAGAGCCACTTTCTTCTTTAAAATCCTTATTTATTAAAGTGCTCAAATTAATACATTTTGTGTCCAATTAAATTCAGAATATGTAATGTTTCATGCACAAATACAATGTTTGGGTACTTATTATTGATCTTCTCCAGGATGAACGGTTGTGGAATGTAGAAACAGAAATAGTATGTAGCAGACGTTTTTAGTCTTTGGGCTAAAAACTGCTTTCTTTGTTCAAGGTGGTTGTGCTGCTGGAACTCATTGATGACCTCTTGAGCATTGTGGGGCGGGGTTGTGGCCAGATTGGAGGACACGAGGGAGAAGAGCAAGCCATTAACAGGCAGACAGCCCTCTACAGCCTGAAGCTGCTGTGCCGCAGTTTTGGCACCTGCCACCAGAAAGCATTCTTACCTGTACTGAGTAGGACGGTGGAGTTGGTGGCAAACCCCAGTGAAGAAAGAAACGTTATGAGCAGCGCTTTGCTCTGTGTGGCCGAAGTCACTAACACACTGAAGGCCCTTGCCATCCCCCAAGTGCACAGGTACAGGGTTACTTCTATTGAGCATAAAGAACTTCCTACATGCTAACAAACACAAAATGTCAAAATGATTCTCCTCCGCCACTACTAACAAAGAATACACTGTGCCAGTGCTGTTTGGAACTACATCAATCTGCTTGTGTCTGAAAGCATTATAATGTGTCACAATGAAAGCTAATGTTTTAGCTTTATTAGCATGTTACTCCATAGAATACTTTTTAATCACAATTAAAATGATGTCTTGTAATTAGGGCTGGGTTATAAGCTCCAACTGAAAAATTCAGTACCTATTTTCAATTTTTTGGACAAAACTTACATTAAAACATTATTTAAACTATTTAATAAATAGCTTTTAAAAAAGAAAAAGAAGAGAAAATAGGCAAATGATTTCTGAGTCTGCCTAGTAGAGGAGAGCAGTGCCCTGTGCAATAAATGCCTTAATCTAGTAGTTGCAATGTCAGGTAATGTATCAAACTTGATGAAGCATTTGATTAGACATGGGATTAAAATCCGTCAAGAAAATTTGTCAAATTTTTCCACTTCGTGAAGAGCAGCACTGCTCTGTCGCCTCTAGATAATAGAGACTCTGGGAAATGAAAGTTTTCACTGTGTGAAAATATCAGCAAGTAAGTTAAAAGTTACTGTTTAGCTTTCTGGCTTTTGCGAAAGTAACTTGGCTATTCTTATATTTGTCAGTGTGAGAACTTGTTTGGATTCAGCAGCTAGCACACAAACTAGCATTTATTAGCCATGTAGGTGGATGCCGTATCGAACCATGTGCATAAATACTTTTTTTCAGAGGTGACATGAAGAAAGCTCAAGAGGAACCACTCAGTAGGGAACCCATTCTCTTCTGGGTGACACCAGATAGTGAGATTATGAGTCATTACTCATCCACAGCTGTATACTATAAAGTCAAACAGTGCTGATTGTGTTGAAAGGATCTTAGTACAAGCATCAGTCAGTTTTTATTTCGTTAGAGCTTTTAGCTTCAAGTCTATAGTATTCAACTGAAGTTATCCACTGAATAATGAATGAGCCTTGAACATAGACTGTTTTCAGTAAGTAAAAACTTTAGGCTATCCAAGTGAGACCAATCCACAGTAATCTTCAGTGTATCCGTGTGGTACCATCCACAGCAATGTGACGCAGGGCCATCCTCAGCAGCACCGACTGATTCTCAGGTGAAGGACACTCCAAGCTGTGCTTCAGGATGGATAAATCATTTTTATTTCATGTTGTAGATGGGGGTACGGACAGTGCTAGGGCCAGTTCTTTTTGGGCTAATATGGTCATTCATGCAGGAAACCACACCTTTCGCTATAGCAGGAAAGTCAGGATGTCAGTTGAGTATAGAAAGAAATGGCACAGAGCAATATTTAATGTTAAAGGATTATGGCCCTTTTCAACAGCTGAAGCCTAACTAGAGGCAAACTAGCTGTATATCAGCAGTATATGCTATATGATCATCGGTGGTTACAATAATGTGTGCTTTGTTTGTTACATTTGAAACAGAGGTATCGAGTAAAGTATTGTTTTGATATCAGTATTGAAAATTTTCAAGCAATACCCAGCACTGTGTGTATAACTATATGACATTGATTAATGAAGTGTTAGAACTGAGAGAGCACATACTCACTGACCACTTTATTCGGAACACCATAATAATACCCCCTTTGCTCTTAGAACTGTTTCAATCTTTCAGTCTTAAATTGTGAATGATTGAAATGTCTCCATATTTATGTCTCTATATATAAAATCAGCCATTCAACCAATCAACATTAAAACCAGTGACAGGTGCAGTGAATAACATTGATTATCTTGTTACAGGTACACCAGCTACAGCTACACCTGTCAAAGGGTAGGAGATATTAGGCAGAAAGTGCACAGTCAGTTCTCAAAGTTGTTGTTTTAGAAGCAGGAAAAATGGGCAAGCGCAAACATCTGAGCGACTTTGACGAGGGCCAAATTGTCATGGTCAGAGCATCTCCAAAAAGGCAGGTCTTGTGGGGTGTTCCCGGTATGCAGTGGTTAGTGCCTACCAAAAGTGGTCCAAGGAAGGACAGCGTGTGAACCGGTAACAGGGTCATGAGCATGCAAGGCTTATTGATGCGCGTGAGGGAGCGAAGGCTAGCCCGTCTGATCCGATCCCACAGAAGAGCTACTGTAGCACAAACCGCTGAAAAAGTTAATGCTGGCTATGATAGAAAGGTGTCAGAACACACAGTATATCACAGCTTGCTGCGTTTGGGGCTGCATAGCTGCAAACTGGTCCGACTGCCCATGCTGACCCCTGTCCACCGCAGAAAGCGCATACAGTGGGTACGTGAGCATCAGTACCATGGAGCAATGGAAGAAGGTGGCCTGGTCTGATGAATCATGTTTTCTTTTACATCATGTGGACGGCCGGGTGCGTGTGTGTCGCTTACATGGGGATGAGATGGCACCAGGATGCACTATGGGAAGAAGGCAAGCCAGCAGAGGCAGTGTCCTGCTCTGGGCAATGTTCTGCTGGGAAACCTTGGGTAAATCCCATTCACGTGGATGTTACTTTGACACGTACCACTTACCATTGTTGCAGACCAAGTACATGTATGTAGACGTCATAACAAGGGTGAAAAAGTGAAGCCAAAATGTCACCGAGGCTGGCTGTATGTTTTGTAGATTTGTTACATTTGGCCAAACAATCATGCATCCAATTTACATCTTCATAAATTATGTGCAGGAATAGTGTTTTGTTGTTTTGTACAAGTTCAAGTCACCTTGATATCTCCCCAAATATTTGTCTTCATGATATAATAACCCTTATTGGGGAGTTCTTTATATTTTTTCTGGTATGTTGCTCATTGTGATGTGTAAGCTAGCCTTTTGTGCTGATGATATAACTAACAAACCAACCTGAGTGAAGTGATGGCTTAAGCCAAGACAGCTAACACTAGTTCATAATTTATTGATTGTATGACCTTAGCTAACACTCGAAATAGCTTGGTAACATTAGCCAGGCCCTTGTTTTTATAAAACTTCACCAACAAAACGAGCAGAGCATAAAAGAGCACACTTCTCCATTCAGATGGGTAACTTACTGCAGGTGTCAGAGCTAGATGGAAATCATGGAGAGCAGAAAATTTATTTCCCCAATAAATATGTTGAATGCAAATGTTGACTGCTGTTTACTAGTATATCTTCAGTACCTCTGTGTACATATAGTCTTAACAGTCTTAAACACCAAAATGAAAAAATTTATGGATCATGATCCTGAACAAATTGTGATATTTTTGCCAGATCGCTCACCCCTAATTCTGGTCCATGTTGACATGATTGTATGACATAACTGTCACTTGCACATTCTTGCTGTGAATCTCCCATGCTGTTGTAGCCCATTCACCTTAAGGTTGGACGTGTCTGCTTACCACAGTTGTAAAGAGTGGTTATTTGAGTTACAGCCTTTTTGTCAGCTCAAACTAATGTGGTCAGTCTCCTCTGCCCTGAAAAGTTTTTGGAGTTTCACAGTATGATTCTGATTTAATCTTTTAGACTAACTAACTTGTCTAAACTCAATGATATTTATACTGTGTGTGTTTGTGTGTGTGTGTGTGTGTGTGTGTGTGTGTGTGCTGGTAAGGTTAATGCCAGCGGTTCTACAGGCCCTGAAGGAGCGCAAGGATCTTTTTTCTACAGAGGTGTATCTGTTGAGTGCAGTTACAGCCCTACAGAGAACAGCAGAAACTCTCCCTCATTTCATCAGCCCTTACCTTGAGGACACCATGTCACAGGTAAGAAACACATGCACATGTATACAGACCTCCCCAGAAACACTCCACTGATTTCTGTATTGAACTTCCCACAGGGGTCCTTAATTTGCAAATAATAAATTATTAATTATTCCATTATTATATATTGTTGAGTGTTTTGCACAGTTTGTATGCAGTGCTGTGTATGATCATTTTATAACTTATCTGCTGCCGTCTGCCTTTGTGGAGCAGGTTGCGCGCCTGACACGGGTTGCTGAACGTCTCCCCACCTGCCCTCAGCTAGCCGTTAGACTCGCCTCCTTGAGTTCCACACTCGCAACAAAGGTGCCACCCAGGGTTCTAATGCCTACCCTGGCAAGGTGCTATAACAGCATGGTGGACTCTCAGCAGGTTTGTGTGATTATACTGTGTTTACAGCATGAATATTTGATCATATTTTGTGACATTTTGTGGTATGTAGAGGGAAAAAAATTTTAATTTTAAAAATTTGATAATCTGTTATAATACAAAATCACATGTATGTCCTTTTCACTGGTTCAGAGCCATCTTCGTCCTCTAATGAACATCTTGAAAGAGCATATTGTTCATATGGAAAAGGATCAACTCAATTCCCACCAGTCAGAGCTCACCTCCTTCTTTCTGTCAGCTCTGGACTTCCGTACCAAACACTGTCAGGTAAAACCCTTTCTGAGCATAAACTTAAAACCAACATTCATGATTAAAAAAAATTAGTAGTTCTGGTGCAGAAGCAAATGTGACTTGTACAGTAAGCTTAGTCAGGATCTGTTATGGGATCATGGTGACCGTGAAACCTGGTGTGTTTGGACAGGGAGATCTGGAAAAAACAGCTGAAATCGAGGGTTGTGTCATAGACTGTCTTCTCGTGATGGTAATGAAGCTTTCTGAGGTCACATTTAGACCACTGTTTTTCAAGGTAAGTGGAAACCCCACAGGCTGTCTGTCGATCTTATTAAATCGATCAGTTAATAAACCAACTCAAAATAACAACCTTTTTGTGGCAGCTTTTTGACTGGAGTAAGACAGAAGGAGCGCCTAAAGACCGAATGCTGACCTTCTGCAGGCTGGCTGATTGCATCGCAGACAGACTGAAGGGCTTGTTTGTTCTGTTTGCTGGGCAGCTGGTGAAACCATTCTCAGACCTTCTCCGCCAACTCAATATTGCCCACACTGGTAGATAAATCCTCTTTGTAGAGCCACTTTATTCACCATTTGTATTATTTTGTAGGAGTTTCCTCCATCCCAACTTCCTTTCTTACACAAGTGAATGAAAGAACATAGTGTAAACATGCTAAACAGTGAAGCTAATGTAGAGACATTTTCATTCAGTTTAATGTTTCCTAATCATAACAGAATAGTTTAGCCAAACACAACTCCATTATAATGAATTGTATTGATGTTCATTATTCTGATGGTGTCAGTATGATGCTTTATACACTGCCCTGAGAGCTCATGAACTGGCTAGATCTTGTGAATGGACACACAACTCTGTTTGTGCTCATTAAATATAACTAGAGCACTGTTCATAGAATAAGGTGCACACTAAGGTTCATGTCTTCCAGTGGCAAAAACATCCTCATGTAAATGATTGTGTGTCTTTTTGCCTGTGTGATACCCATGCAGATGAGGCTTTCTTTGACTCAGAGGATGAAGATGATGCTGATGCCTTGCAGAAGAGCAGTCTGTTGCTGCAATATACATTGGACTGTCTCCATAAGATCTTTCTGTATGACACACAGCGATTCCTCAGCAAAGAAAGAGCGGATGCACTCCTTGTCCCCCTGGTAGATCAGGTGGGTTTAACAGCTTATTAAATTTCATAGGTATAGTGTCACATAATAAATGTATGGCTACAAGAATCTTGACTCTGGCTGAGGAATAGGATTTACTGATGGGGAAAACACATACAGATTACTCTTATTTTCACAGCTTAAAACACTTGTTGATGCTTTATCAGGGGCAGTATATTCATGGGCCCACTTCCTGGCAACTTCTGAAACTTTATTATATCCCTGATGATGCTTAATAACACTTTAACTGCCTGTAGCTTTTGGTCATTTCTCATTTTTTTGTTAAAAGCACAGATGGATGAAAAAGATATGGGATATGCATATTTGATTAAAGGCAACAATAAAATTGTTGGCTACAGAGAGCAATTAAAAACAGAATAGGATGACATTTTGTTCGCATTTATTAAAAATATTCATTAGAGTGCCTGTAATTTGCCACATTTTGAGAGAAAATACTATTAAACAAAATTTATTTTGTTAGTGAAATTATTTGCCTTTAATCCAAGTGGATGAGTTGCAGTAATGCACTTGCTCTTTGATGATTTGACTCAAAAATGCAAAGATCCATCAGGTTTCTTTTTTCTTCTTCAGCCCCTGCAACATTCTGCTGTTAAATTTACAGTGATTATGCACTCACATACTCATGTTGTCAATTGGCAGTTGGAAAACATGTTGGGCGGAGAGCAGGTCTACCAGACAAGAGTCACCAAGCACTTGGTTCCGTGTGTAGCACAGTTCTCTGTTGCCATGGGTGATGACTCGCAGTGGAAAGTTCTCAACTACCAGATCCTGCTGAAGACCCGCCATAGCTGTCCCAAGGTAACAATTATAAATAAAGTATAAACCTCTTCAGTTTCACCGCTCACATGAATGTTGTATTGTAAGTTGTAATTGATGTTGCAGGATGTAGTATGCTCACAGTTTTTGTATGGGTTTCTCCCGTGGTGCAGGTGCGCTTCTCTGCTTTGCTAATGTTGGTGGAGTTGGCAAGCAAACTAAAGGAGAACTACATGGTGCTTCTGCCAGAGAGCATCCCGTTTCTTGCTGAGCTTATGGAAGGTAAGCCATGAGAGTGTGTTCAAATGCAGTCCCTCCTTATTTATCTTCCACTAATTCTGGCCTTTTTCTGTCTTCCCCTAAACCAAATTCCAGCATTTTTAACTGAACTTAGTGGACTACTCCCTCTGGTGTCTGCCTAGTCCTATGCTGTGATACTATAGCTATCAATATACAATCGGGTCCATAAGTATTTGGAGATTGACACAATTTTCATAATTTTGCCTCTGTACACCATCACAATGGATTTGAAATTAAGCAATCAAGATGTGATTGAAGTGTACACTTTCAGCTTTATTTCAAGGGGTTTAACAAAAATATTGCTTTAACCGTTTAGGAATTACAGCCATTTTTTTTTTACAGAGTACCTGCATTTTCACCGGCTCAGAAGTAATTAGACAATTGAGTTAAGCAGTTTTATGGCCAGGTGTGGCCGATTTCCTTCTTATTTCATGACAAGTTAAGGAGATGAAACATCACTGTTGAATTTGCATTTGGTTGCTGTTCATGAGAACTCTCAATATGCAGTCCAAAGAGGTATCGATGCAAGTGAAGGAGGCGATCATTAGGCTGAAAAAACAAAGCAGACCTATCAGAGAGATAGCAGAAACTTTGGTGAGCTCAGCAACACCAAAAGACCGTGGAAGACAACTAAAGTGGATGAAAGCAGAATTCTTGCCTTGGTGAAAAAAAAACCCTTCACAACATCTAGCCAATTCAAGAACACTCTGGAGGAGGTAGGCGTATCACTGTCAAAGTCTACAATGAAGAGACACCTTCATGAATGTAAAAACAGATGGTTTACCTCAAGAACAAAAAAGCCAGATTTGGACTTCATTCAGGTGCTCAGCTGACTTCATTTCATTGCCGCACAATGAGGCTGAGCCTCGACCTGACCAGTTCTGTCCAAAGAATCTTGTTCCAGAAGTGGCAAGGCATTTTAGAGTCTAATCTACTCAGATTAGACTCTAAAATGCCTTGCCACTTCTGGAACAAGATTCTTTGGACAGATGAAACCAAGATTACATGCCAGAATGATGGGAAGAGAAGAGTATGGAGAAGGAAAGGAAGGGCTCATGATCCAAAGCATACCTCATCACTGGCAAACATTGTGGAGGCAGTGTTATGACATGGGCATATATAGCTGCCAATGGAACTGGGTCACTGGTGTTTATTGATGATGTGACTGCTGATAAAAGTTGAAGGATGAAGTGTATAGAGCTATACTTTCTGCTCAGAGTCAGTCAAACACTGCAAAGCTGGTAGGACAGTGCTTCCCAGTACAGATGGGTAATGACCCAAAACGTACAGTGAAAGCAACCCAAGGGCTTCTTAAGGCAAAGAAATTGAATGTTCGTAAATGGCCAAATCAGTCACCTGACCTCAACCCAGTTGAGCATGCTTTTCACTTACTGAAGACCCAACTGACCCAACCCAACTTCAGTTGCAGCAACTAAAGGTGGTTGCAGGAAAGGCCTGGCAAAACATCTTAAGGGAGGAAACTCATTTGGTGATGTCCATGGGTTCCAGACTTCAGGCAGTCAGTGACTACAAAGGATTTGCATCCAAGTATTAAAAACAATCCTTACACTGCCTGGCCAAAAAAAAAAAGTCGCACAATCTAAGATTTTGTTGCACTGCGTTTAGCTTTGATTACGGCACGCATTCGTCCTGGCATTGTTTCAACAACCTTATGCAACTTCACAACATTTATTTCCATCCAAAGTTGCATTAATTTTTGGCTGAGATCTTGCATTGAGGAGAGGAGAGTCTAACCACTCCGTAAAGTCTTCTCCAGCACATCCCAAAGACTTTCAATGAGGTTGAGGTCAGGACTCTGTGGTGGCCAAATCATGTGTGAAAATGATTCCTCATGCTCCCTGAACGACTCTTTCACAAGTTAAGCCTGATGAATCTTAGCATTTTCATCCTGGAATATGTCTGTGCCATCACGGAAGAAAAAGTCCATTGACGGGATAACCTGGTCATTCAGTACATTCAGGTGCTCAGCTGACTTCATTTTATTGCCGCACAATGAAGCTGAGCCTCGACCTGACCAGTTGGTGCAACCCCAGATCATAACACTGCCTCCAGAGGCTTGTACAGTAGGCACTATGCATGACGGGTGAATCACTTCATGCATTTCCCTTCTTACTCTGACACGCCCATTGCTTTGGAATAGGGTGAATCTGATTTTCTCAGACCACATGACCTTTTTCCATTGCTCCACACTTCAGTCTTTATGCTCCCTAGCAAATTGAAGTCATTTTTTCTGATTAGCCTCACTAACAAATGGCTTTCTTGTGGCCACACAGCTGTTTAGTCCAAATCCTTTAAGTTCTCATCACATTGTGCATGTGGAAATGCTCTTACTTTCACTATTAAACATAGCTGTGAGTTCTCCTGTCGATTTTTTTTACATGTGACATCACCAAGCATTTTAAAGATCTCTGACCACGATCATTCAAAATTTTTTTCCGACCACATTTCTGCTGTAAAGTTGACGGTTCACCACTGTCCTTCCAGGCTTTAATAATGCACTGGACATTTCATAACCCAGTTCCAGTGATTTCAGAAATCTCCTTAATTGTTTTCTTTGCTTGATGCAGGCCAACAATTTTCCCCTTCAGTAACATCGTTTCCACGACCATGGGATACGTAATCTGCCATGGTTGTTTTAAGAAATGAGAAGCTACACACTGCATCAGTTAAGGTTAAAAGAATTGTTGCCAGCTGAAACGTATTAATCACTGCAGTAATTCATAGGCTCTTAAGTATTTGCTTATTTAAACCCAAACAGTGACCTTTTTTTTGGCCAGGCCGTGTATTTATATAATTGTTAGTTTGTCCAATTATTCATAGGCTCTTAAGTATTTGCTTATTTAAACCCAAACAGCGACCTTTTTTTTGGCCAGGCAGTGTATTTATATAATTATTAGTTTGTCCAATTATTTTTGAGCCTGTGCAAATGGAGGGACTATGTAACAAATGGCTGTAATTCCTAAACGGTTAGATCAATATTTTCATTTCATCTTCATTTCAAATCCATTGTGATGGTGTACAGAGGCAAAATTAAAATTTGATCTAAATAACATCCAGGCAATGTCTTATCTGCCTTTTGTTGCTCGCCCGCTAGGTGATAGATAACAAATAATCTTTTTTGAACACTTCCAGTCTGGTTTCTGTCCCCTCCAGAGCACTAAGACTGGTCTAATAAGGGTTGTTAATGATCTTCTCATTTGCTACTCACTCTGGTGACCTTAGTATTCTTCTGCTTGACCACAGCTCTGTATTTGATACCATCTCCCATGATGTATTTATTGCCCGACTCTCTGCTACTGGTGTTACTGGTCCATTTCCTACCTTACAGACGGACCACAAACACCCTACCACTCCTATCACAGGCTCCACTGCTCAATTATTGCCTCAGTTTTCACCGTTCTGCTGATTACTCTTATTATTATTATTATTATTATTATCATTATTATTATTGGATATATCTGAAAACGGGACTGTGTTCATCTGACTTTTCTTTTCTGAACAGTTTGTTAACCATGTTGTCTCATGGTAATTCTTTGTTAGCTCAAGGTATTTTAAAATCTCAACATGTGAATGTTTCTTGTCACTGTAGATGAATGTGAGGAGGTGGAACACCAGGTACAGAAGACTGTTCAGGAGATGGAGACGATTCTGGGAGAATCCTTACAGAGCTACTTCTAATACCAGCATCTGACAAAAAAGCTTCTTTAAATGGAACATGCTCTACTGCGGCTTCAGCATCAGTTTTCTTATGCCTTTTCTTCCTGTCTCATGTATGGCAAGCTTTAAATAAATCTTAAAAAGCCTTCACAGCCACTGCCAGGATGGCCTTTGTTTGTACCGTTGCACAACAAGTTATCTGTTGTGCACTTCTGCCAGCAAGTGACATTTGAGTTACAGTTTTCTGTTTTACACAGTTTAGTAGTGAAGCAACAAATCCAGATGATTGTACCCAGTAAATTCCTGCCAAGTGCTGTTATGTGGGTTGTCTTCTGTCCCCTTTATTCTTTCACACTTACAATGCCAGATCCTACCTGCATTTTCCACCTTCAGAATTGAAAACCTTATCATTCTTACTGTGTTCACACTAACAAGCAACACCCAGCTGCAGTATATTCACTCTTTAGCATGTTTACACATTAGCTTTAACTTTTACATATTAACTTTTGCAGGACTATGCTCCCATTGGGCCTTTGTCCAGAGGTGACATCACTGACCAGACTGAGTAGAATTTAACCCTTAAATTTCCAAAGGTGTCAACCAGTATGTTAAATGCATCTGTTTTTAAAAGGCAAATTTCTAAAGAATTTTGCCAGTGTTTAACCTTATTACGCACACTGTGTTCTTTGCAAAAAGTGCAAATGTAAAGAAATCTTGTATTCTCATGATTAAAAGGATATTGGAAGAAGGAAAACCACAACTGTTTTTAGTGTTTAAAGCAGAAATCAGACAAAACATTAATAAGGTATATTTATTTGTTTATACAGTTTATGTAGTCTATATATTCTACATGTAGCTTGAATTTAGGAGCCTGGGGTCAGTAAGGAAAAAACTAAAAATAAGAAGCAAAAAATAAATAATAGAACATTAAACAGACCATAGATTTTAAAGTGCTGTTCAAATTTCATGATGTTAGCTCAATGTGATGCCTGCTGATTGGCCGATTACATTTACATTTACATTGGTGGCAATGTTTTTTAAATAACCAGGCAATGCAGTTCCCCAGTTTTCAGCTTGATCAGGTATCTGAGAAACAGCTGTTTGAACTTTCCATGTCCATATGAATTGCAACACCCCAACCTTTATACCTGGCCTCAGACTCTGGTCCTGAATCGGCCTTTCAGTTTATGCAACCATCACAAATTACAGCTCTTTGAGTAAATTGAGATCTGCCCAGAACATGGGTCAGCCATATTGCTTACTAACCTCAATATTCATTCCTTCATTCATTCATCTGTTCATCTGTCATTACGCTTTCTATCCTGGTCATGGCAGACCTGGAGTCCATCCTGAGAACAATGGACACAAGACAGGAATATACCCTGGATGGAATGCCAGTCAATCACAGTCCATGCATACACATGGACGTCACCACCAAAGGAAATGTTATGATGTCACTCACCTATCTGATAATGTAGTGCTGCATTTGGAGAGACAATTCCTTCTTTTTAAAACTGTAATAATTAAAGTCAGGGTAAACTGATGAGTTTGAAAAAAGTGACTGAAATTTCTTGACAGTGTGCTGTGTTAATGAATATGTATTGATATCACACAGTAAGGTATGAGAAGTTGAGTTTGGTACTTTATTTAATGCAGTTGTGTCTCAGTAATAATTGATTGAATTTGCACAGATGTGGACAAATTTGTTGGTACTGTTACAGCGCATTAAAACAATGCTTCATTCCTCCTGAAAAGTGATGAAATTAAAAGCAATTGTCTCATGCACACCTGCATGCCTTTGTTATGTCATAGAGTAAAGCAAAGAAAGTATGAAAAGAGATAAATTAGTGCTTATACTGCAAAGATATTCTAAAATGGCCTGGACAGATTTGTTGGTACCCCTAGAAAAGATTATAAATATTCAGATTATAGACATATTTCAAACTAACTGTTTTCTTTAATTAGTATCACAAATGACTTCAATCTTGTAATCAGTCCTTTGGACAGATGAGACAAAACTGGAGCTTTTTGGCAAGTCACAACAGCTCTATGTTCACAGACAAAAAAAATGAAGCTTTCAAAGAAAAGAACACCATACCTACTATGAAACATGGTCTACTTTGTTGTGTCTGGCACAGGGTGCCTTGAATCTGTGCAGGGCACAATGAAATCTCAAGACTATCAAGGCATTCTGGAGGGAAACGTATTGCCAGTGTCAGAAAGCTCTGTCTCAGTCTCAGGTCATGAGTCCTCCAACATGATAAAGACCCAAAACCCACAGTAAAAGCATCCAAGAATGGCTAAGAACAAAACAATGGACTATTCTATGAGCCCTGATCTGAATCCTATCAAACATTCAGAGCTGAAACATGCAGTCTGGAGAAGGCACACTTCAAACCTGAGACAGCTGGAGCAGTTTGCTTAGGAAGAGTGGGACAAACTATCTGTTGACAGGTGCAGAAGTCTCATTGAGAGCTACAGATACTCTAAAGGTTGTGCAACAAAATATTAGGTTAAGGGTCCCATCATTTTTGTCTATGGCATTTTCATTTGTTTTATTATTTAAAATATTCTGTTGAATCAAAAATCAAAAGCAAAGTCTGATTTATTAAATATGGAATAAACAATGATGGATGCCGATAACTTTTGTCAGTTTCAAGTTATTTCAGAGAACACTGTGGGTTCTTCTTTTTTCGTGGAAGGGTACCAACAAATTTGTCCACGTCTGTATATCGCGGGAAGTAAGGCTAAGTAAAGAGAAACTGCATTTTTAATGTACTTTGCCCGCATGTGGCCTGATTTCTCATTGGGACACATTTCGATGTGACATTGTACAATATATGGCCAAGTGTGTGGACACCTGACCATCACACCTATATGTGCTTATTGAACATCCTATTTCAGATTTAGTGCCCTTTTGCGGTTAAAATAACCTCCACTCTTCTGGGAAGCTTTCCACTAGATGTTGGAGCGTGGCTGTGGGGATTTGTGTTCATTCAGCTACAAGAGCATTAGTGAGATCAGGCGCTGATGTTGGTGAGGAGGTCTGGGGTTCAGTCGGTGTTCCAGTTCATCCCAAAGGTGTTCAGTGGGGTTGAGGTCAGGGCTCAAGTTCTCAAGGACACTCAAGTTCTTCCACTCACAAAGGCATTCTATACAATAGAATGGCCATATAGTGTATTAACTCTCAGCAGTAATTAAGAAAACATTACTGTAACTGGATTGGCTAAGGATTTGAATTCTGCACATTGCCCAGCTGTGTAACCTTGTTAATTCCGAAGGAGTCTGAGTGTACACTCACAGACCACCATGAACACTTCCATAAAAAAATAAACTGTCATCACCTGGGCAGCGGAATACAGACTACTATTACAGAATAATGTCAGATTCATTTTTAACACTTTAATACAGAGTCGCTGATCAGAGTTTTTTAAAGTCTCTTCGACAGAACTTAACAGCTTAACAGTTGTCCTCAGGCGGGCTGTTGAAAGCAGAAAGCAGGTTGTTGTGTGGGCCACTTGCTGAACCGGCTTCCTGATAAACACAGCGAGGTGAGGGAAGGGGCGAGTCCTGAAGCCACGCGCTATTTAAGTGATGGATCAGTTCCTAGGCTCGGGAGTGCGCTGGAGCGCGTGAGCCGCTGGAGCGCGTGAGCCGTGCTGTGCTTCTTTTCAGAGGCGTTTAGAGAGCGGACACAGCATCAGCATCGCGATGAAGATGTTAAACATCGCCTTCAGAATATTCCGAAGAGACCTCCACTCTGTCGGAATAATTGGAGCACCTTTTTCTAAAGGACAGGTGAGCTTTAGTTCTGCTGGGGAGAAAAAGACATTTAGAAGCTATTTAGCGTCCTTTGATTTCATCGTTTAAACGTTTTGGATGGTTAGTAAATTAGATTAGAAATAATGTTAAGTGTCCTGCAACAGCCCAGGGATGGTGTCCAGCTGGGACCAGATGTGATTCGGGAAGCTGGACTGGTGAAGAAACTAGAAGGCCAAGGTAATACTGTTACACTGTTACTGTTACACTGTTACTGTTACACTGTTACTGTGCTGGAAATAGTGAAATACTGTTACTGTGCTGGAAATAGTGAAATACTGTTACTGTGCTGGAAATAGTGAAATACTGTTACTCTGCTGGAACTCTAAGAAAACAAACAGAAAAAATGTTACTGCGCTGGAAATTTAAATACAAATAAAATGTCCAGTGTTTGATATTTAAAGACAATATTGTACTATTGTACTACTCACTTTTGCAGTGGCCATACTGACTAATGACTAATTATGAATTTGTTTATGATAACTTGTACAAAAGAAGAGCAGAGTATTGATGGCAAAATTTGCATTGTAAAACTTGATTCAAATTGTTTCTTAACTAAAATGTGATCAAACATGTTATTCAAAACAGCCAGATAAAATCCTCTGATCTCTCATCATTAATCTGCAAACAAGACTGGCATAACAGCTCTAAGTTCATGTTGCAACATATTAAAAAAAAATTAGGATGCCTTAATTTAACTGTCTAGTTTGACTTGTAAAGTTAAGTGTGTGTGTGTGTGTGTGTAAATGAGACACGAGATGGGATCTGATAGGACAGAGCTTGCTGACCTTGCAACACCCACATGGGGGTGTGTGTGTGTGTGTGTGCGTGCATGTACAATAGAAGTTCTGAGAAATATACACACCTCCCGTCATAGTCAGAATGAGATGACATTACTGAGTGGGTCTTTTCTTTGCCTGCATAGTAATTCAGCAGTAGAGAGACAAGTGCAATCAATAACGCAGCCTGTGTATCATGAGTGATTTATTGACATACAGTCTAGTACTCAGGCTGGTTTTTTTTTTATGCTGGATTATGCTTTTATTTTGGTTTTGGTCACTCATTAGGCTCAAGGTTTTCTATTTATTGCCATTATTACTGCTTCACCTAAATCTGTATTTTCTGAGTACCAAGAATTTAAAACAGACGTCAGGCTTTTTTTTTTTTTTCCTGTGTAGGCATTACCTCACTGACCATTATTAGGAACACTTACAAACCTGCTTGAAATGAAACCTGAATTAAATGATCCAATCAGCCAATCAGGTGGCAGCAGCGCAATGCATAAAATCATGAGGCTAGCTTCAGGCCAAGAGCTTCAGGTAATGTTCAAATCAAACACCCACATGCAGGAAATTATGGCATGGTTGTTGGTGGACTGGTTTAAGTATTTTTGGAAAAACATTCCCTGGTCTTTTTTTTAACTTTCGCCTGTCCAGTTTTGGTGAGCCTGTGCCCACTGTAGCCTCAGATTCTTGTTCTTGGCTCACAGGAGTGGAACATGATGTGATCTTCTGCTGTTGTAGCCCATTTGCCTCGAGATCTGTCCTGCTGTGCGTCCTGAGACGCTTTTCTGCTCACCGCAGTTGTTGACTGGTTATTTGAATTACCATAGCCATCCTGTCAGCTTGAAGCGTGAATGTTTCAATGCACAGAACTGCCACTCACTGGATTTTTAAAAAAAAAATTTTTTTATTTTTTTCACGCTGTATAAACTCTAGAGACTATCTGTGAAAGTACCAGGAGATCAGAAGTTTCTGAAACATTTAAAGCAGCACATTTGGCACCAACTATACCATGGTCAAGGTCACTAAGATCATATTTTCCCCATGCTGATGTTTGAACATTAACTGAAGCTCTTGACCTGTATCTGCATGATTTTATGCATTGTACTGCTGCCGCATGATTGGCTGATTGGATAATTGCATGAATGTGTTCCTAATAAAGTGGTTGGTGAATGTATCAAGAAATAATCTGGTTCAGGTTATATCTTTCAGGTTGTGTGGTGAAGGATTATGGTAATTTAATATTTGAAGAAGTGTCCAATGATGAGCCCATCGGGAGGACAAAACAACCCCGGGTGGTTGGTCTTGCCAACAAAAAGGTTGCCGATGCTGTGCAGAGAGTTAAGACTGACGGCCAAACTTGTGTAATGCTTGGAGGAGATCACAGGTTCGGCAAGTTCATAAGTCATAAACTGAATGCATTTTGAAGAAGGGACATTATTTATACAGCATTTTAGCAATGACTCTATTGTAGGCTTGTTACAGTGTCTCTTTTGGTTGGTTCCTATAGTTTAGCAGTTGGTTCGATCCATGGTCATGCAGCCTGCAGACCTGAGCTGAGTGTAGTGTGGGTGGATGCCCATGCTGACATCAACACACCTCTAACCAGTCCAACAGGAAACATCCACGGGCAGCCCATGTCCTACCTCATCCACGAGCTATGCACTAAGGTGATTCACAGCAATTATAAGAGTCATTTTGGAGAAAATATTTTTATCCAGTGCATCTAGGCTACGCGACACATACGTGAAATGTATTCATCAAGGCTGTATTCTGGACTATATATATAGGGCTTTGCTCTATGATGTGTGTGGTCCTGTAATATGATAAGAATGGGCTAGTACTGTCTAACTGCATAGTCTCAATGCATGGTCATGTTGTCTGGACAAGGAACTGCAAAAAAAGCTGTCACAGAAACTTCCAGTGTGTATCTAGATTGTAGTTTAACATACCCTGTTTTCTTAGTTTTCTTTCTGAAATTTTTTATTTTAATGTTTTTGTTTTTAATGTTTTGTTTTATTTTCAACTAACCTGAAGTTTTGAATATTGGTTATGGATCAGCTTATCTCTGACTGTGCCTTGACCCCTGTTATGGGCACTTTTAGTTGTTAAATTTATAACTCTATAACATACAGAGAACATTTATATAGAAATATTTTTGTCTTATTTTATTTTCTTTCTGTCTCCTTCAGATTCCTGTCATGCCAAACTTTTCATGGATAAAGCCTTGCATAGCAGCAAAAGATGTAGTGTACATTGGACTCAGAGATGTAGACCCAGAGGAACAGTAAGTTCCTAATCAATGGCTAATATACAGTTACAGGCGAAATATTTTTATTTGGCTCTGAAAGGAGGCATATGTTCATTAAATTTTTTCAATTCAATTTTAAGTTCTTAATATGGGCATATAATACCCAATAATGTGTTATATTCCAGTTACATCCTGAAACACCTGGGTATTAAGACTTTCTCTATGACAGAGGTAGATGGTCTTGGAATTGCCAAGGTTATGGAACAGATGTGTGATCATATATTTTCAAAGTAAGTATTCATTAACAACATATAAATAAAGTGTTTTACATATTAAAACATGTATGTAGGCCAAGAGCAATAGATATCAATCTATTTATATCTTTGACAAACAGGATAAAAAAACCCATCCACCTGAGTTACGATATTGACGCCCTGGATCCCTCAGTGGCACCAGCCACAGGAACTCCAGTGATAGGCGGCCTGACATACAGAGAGGGCATCTACATCACTGAGTATTTGTGTCAAACAGGTGAGAGATACCTGCTGATTTGCACTGAACATAATTAGACAAGCATATGAATAAAGTAGACGTGCAATAACTACTAACCTTTAAGTCTTAGGTGCAATGTTGAGAAGAGTTACATGGTCTTAGATCTAGAAATGGCAAATGGCTTCCCATGGTGTTTCACGAACAGGGCTCCTGTCTGCTATTGATGTCGTGGAGGTGAACCCAAAGCAAGCCAAAAGAAAGGAAGAGGTTCACTTTACAGCCAATGTGGCGGTGGATCTCGTGTTAGGCTGTTTTGGACGAGTGCGTGAAGGATCACACCCAGCCAATTACAAAATCCCAGAACCATAAGTGCAAAATGTCCATATTCAGACTTATTCCTGGAAATCTGTTTATTTCATGCATGCTACAAGATTAACTGTAGTAAAACAAGTAGACCTTGACACAAACAGGATCGACAGAGATGCCTCCCCCACCACCAAGTCTAGTCTGTCTTGTAACAATTTTTTATGTCTCAAATATCCTTAAAATGCACTTCAAACAGGAAGCAAGCTATTGAAAAAACCTATTTCAGACATCAGGCCTTGTTGTGACCTAGACCCTGTTTGTTTCAATTCAAAAATCCAATCAATTCAACTATAAATTCTACAAACCTTCAACCACTCGTTCTTGAGACTGTGCTAAAAAGT
Source organism: Pangasianodon hypophthalmus (assembly GCF_027358585.1). Taxonomy (NCBI): domain Eukaryota; kingdom Metazoa; phylum Chordata; class Actinopteri; order Siluriformes; family Pangasiidae; genus Pangasianodon; species Pangasianodon hypophthalmus. The sequence continues at coordinate 3,682,166 of NC_069721.1, read as the reverse complement.
ATTGCGGCTGGACAAGACAGACCACCTAGTGGTGGAAACATAATATGAAATACACACAATCATTTTTATTACTTATTTTTATTCAATTACCCATATATGAGTGTTTATTTCTCTTGTGGTATTTCACTGTTGACAGATTTGGTGGAAAACTTTAACAGAATAAAAGCATACAAACAGATAACTAGATCAGAGAATTCTTTATTTCTGTAGTAAACAATGTTCACATATTTATACAGGATTTGACCACAAATCTTATGTCACTGGAGTGAAAAGACTACATGAAATGATACATAAATAGAGGCTTTCATTTCCTGATCAGATAACAGGAGTAAGAGACTGTAACTGGAGTCATGTTAGAGAGTGTTACAGTCTCACTATTATTACAAAGAGAAAGACTTTGAAATGATGAAATGTTAAGACAGCCTTTCCTTCTCTGCTAGCGGTGGTGTGGCCACTGTAATTGTGATTAGCACAAGAAAAATAGGCCTATTGCATTTCATACACTGTTTGCGACAAATTGTATAACAAATTGATTTGTATATCTAATATTTCTTGGGCACTTTTTCTTTAATCCTTGTTTCACCTGCGGAAAGAGAGAGCTTAAACATACAGTGTACCTTTGGTTTTAAACATGACATTAATTTGTTTGATGAGCCTAACCTTTACCTCTCCCACACACAGACACACACACAAAGAGTGAGCAAGGTATTGCACAGTACTCCACTGGCTCAGCTAATGGAATCTGACAGTTGTAGCTACAGTCTGACATCCAGCCGCAGTCATAGCTACAATCTGACTTCAGGACTCCAGAGTGTAGAGTTTTTGTGCAAGAAATATTTAGATGAAATAGGTTTAGGTTTAAAATGTCTTAATTTTGATTTATGAGTATAGAAGTTTGAGATTTTCCCCATAGTACCTCAGCTATATTAATACCTGGAAAGTGTAAATGGAGTGTCATGAGGGACAGCTTTCTTCTCTGCAGCTATTTTGAGCAATGACAAAAGGCACCAATGGCATCAATGTAATTTGCTGGCAGGCACACATACACACATTTAAATAAAAATAAAATAGGTTGACTGTTAAAGGCAAACATGAGTGGGGTTGTGGTTTTATTAGGAGCATCTCGTAGGTCTTAAACCACAGAGCGGACACAATCAAAGAGGAGGATGGGATGGGAGGATGGGATGAGGAAGGTTATCATCAGTCTGTCTTATGCAGACTACACGGCCTTCTGAACTCCTGACCTCTTTCATGGATCCACTTGTTTGAAACTACATAAGAAAGACAGAGAAAGAATGCTCAACAGAGAAATATGCCAAGAGAAAGGTCAGATTGTACTAAAGAAAAACTCTGTGATGTCATGGTAACCTGTGCTTAGTGATTCTTTATGGTAATTTTCTGCTGCTGTATTCTTGTTATTCCTGTCAGACTTTACCAGCTGTCTGCCATGCTGACATAACAGGGGGTCATTGCTAGCGCAGTTACTATGATGTTTAACACGAGGAACAAACAACCTCAAATATAAGGGACAATGACAAATTTTGCTGTCTGCTCCTAAAACCAAAAGAGCAAGAGCTTTCCTCACTGATCATTTTCTCATGACATACTAATGATTAACTGTATGCAATATTAGTGAAAAAAATCAACATAGAGGTAGTGAATACAGCACACACTGGACTAAAAGTGCCCAAAAGCAATGTAGCTACACAATGCTGAGACTGAGTTATGGCAGAAATTTGGCTTGACTATGGTATGGTTGTGTATATGGCAGTATTAATGAAAGCTTTGGAACCTTATCTGTTTGAGTAAACTGTAAAGATGAGAAGATGAGTTGGACAGATTAAAAAACTAAAGCACTGCTGCATCACTCTCTTTAGGTCGAGAGGAATTGAGGGCCAATTGTCAGTGGTATCACTATCACCAGGTTGTAGAATGGCCTTGTGGGTAGGAAACCATTAAACAAAGTGAAAATAAACCAACTTGTCAGTAAAACATTTCATTACAAAAGAAATTCTGGACATCACTGAAGGTTACATGTTAATTATAAAGATTAATAAGCAAGCTGTTCAGGGAGGAGGTTTCCTTCAAAAATAGAAAAGATCAGAAATGAAATATCTAAATTAAAAAAAGAAGCACATGCAGTGTGGAGCAAAGAGAAGGGAGCTCTAATGAAGATGACTTTCAGGTCACTCACCCCACTTATTGCCCATAAGTACTGGGCATGCGGCATGCCTTGTGCTGTAGTCTCCCTCTCCACTTGGGAACAGGTTATACCAGAACACTGCTGTACCCTTCAAACATTCAAAAACGAACATAAGCTTTATCAAAACAAGGAAAAACAAAGATTGACAAAAGATTGAAAACTGGCATTATCTGGACAATGTAAGCCAAGTCCTGTTTCACTAGCATGGACATGCTGTACCTTTATTGGTTTTACTGCTGCTCCTACTTCTGGGAAGACTGTGGCACCCCCTGCTGCTACATCACTCATCTGCAGAAGAAACATGTGCCCACTTCTTTAGACAGTAATTTAAAAAATTTAAAGCCTCATATCAGTAAAAATAAAGGAAATACAAGGACACAGTTCTGCTGTCTTAAAATCACTAACATAGAAGAGCCAGGTGGCAATGCGGTTCCCTGTGCCCAGCTCCTTAAAGGCGTCTGGCTCGTCTTTCTATCAGAGATCATAAAGGTTAGTATAAAGCAGGAAACAAAACAGTGTTGAACATTTCAGTTGTATTTGAAGAGAAATCTCAAAACAGTTAAAAACATTCTAATGCAGCATTATTTTACAGTGTAATATATGAGAATATATTCAATATGTTCTTCTTTTGTCATAGGCATTCTTAAAGACTATCTGAAACAAAAATATAAGTATGAAAAATTTTGGAAAACATTTTGCTAAAAAGTGTTCATTTCCCCTATATATGGAGACTTTTTGGACACCCTGTAGAATAAAGGCTCACAGCTTTAAGCTTTCAGCAGAGGGCTCCTGCACTAGGGCATTACTTCATTACTTCACCAATGTTGAGAGCTGTTAAAGAGTAAAATGACAATGTTCTTTACCCGTCCAAAGTCAAAGTGTGGCTCATACTGGCCTCCTACACCATAATTAGCCACCTGTGAGACACAGAGAGAGATATAATATGCATAACACATTATAGTATAATATACTATAAAATGGAATACAGTGGGTTTGGAAAGTATTCAAACACCTCTTCAGTTTTTATACACTTTATTGTGTTGTACCTTAAATTTAAAATGGATTAAGTTCAACAATCTACACACAATAATCCATAATGACAAAGTGAAAACAGAAATGCTGCAAACATTAGAAATGTTTGCAAATGTATTAAAAAAAATTAAATCTTTCATTTAGACAAGGACTCAGACCCAGTGATTTGTAGAAACACCTTTGGCAATAGTTACAGCTTTGAGTCTTCTTGGCAGACTTGGATTTGGGCAGTTTCTCCCATTCATCCGGGCTGTTTCTCTCATGCTCAATCAGATTAGATGGGAGCATTTGTGAACTGCCATATTCAGGTTTCTCCAAAGATGTTCTGTGGGGTTCAGGTCTGGGCTTTGGTTTTTGGTCTGATATGCATTGTGAATTGTTATAAACACAGGTTTGTGCATTTCTAAATCATGTCCAATCAGTTGAATTTGCCACAGGTGGAGTTCAGTCAAGTTCTAGAGATACACTATATTACCAAAAGTATTCGGTCACCCATCCAAATGATCAGAATCAGGTGTCCTAATCACTTGGCCTGGCCACAGGTGTATAAAATCAAGACTGTTTTTACAAACATTTGTGAAAGAATGGGCCGCTCTCAGGAGCTCAGTGAATTCCAGCGTGGAACTGTCATAGGATGCCACCTGTGCAACAAATCCAGTCGTGAAATTTCCTCGCTCCTAAATATTCCACAGTCAACTGTCAGCTTTATCATAACAAAATGGAAGAGTTTGGGAACAACAGCAACTCAGCCACGAAGTGGTAGGCCACGTAAACTGACAGAGAGGGGTCAGCGGATGCTGAAGCGCATAGTGCAAAGAGGTCGTCGACTTTCTTCACAGTCAATTGCTACAGAGCTCCAAACTTCATGTGACCTTCAGATTAGCCCAAGTACAGTACGCAGAGAGCTTCATGGAATGGGTTTCCATGGCCGAGCAGCTGCATCCAAGCCACACATCACCAAGTGCAACGCAAAGCGTCGGATGCAGTGGTGTAAAGCACGCCGCCACTGGACTCTAGAGCAGTGGAGACGCGTTCTCTGAAGTGATGAATCACGCTTTTCCATCTGGCAATCTGATGGACGAGTCTGGGTTTGGAGGTTGCCAGGAGAATGGTACATTTCGGACTGCATTGTGCCGAGTGTGAAATTTGGTGGAGGAGGAATTATGGTGTGGGGTTGTTTTTCAGGAGTTGGGCTGGGCCCCTTAGTTCCAGTGAAAGGAACTTTGAATGCTTCAGGATACCAAAACATTTTGGACAATTCCATGCTCCCAACCTTGTGGGAACAGTTTGGAGCGGGCCCCTTCCTCTTCCAACATGACTGTGTACCAGTGCACAAAGCAAGGTCCATAAAGACATGGATGACAGAGTCTGGTGTGGATGAACTTGACTGGCCTGCACAGAGTCCTGACCTGAACCCGATAGAACACCTTTGGGATGAATTAGAGCGGAGACTGAGAGCCAGGCCTTCTCGACCAACATCAGTGTGTGACCTCACCAATGCGCTTTTGGAAGAATGGTCAAAAATTCCTATAAACACACTCCTCAACCTTGTGGACAGCCTTCCCAGAAGAGTTGAAGCTGTAATAGCTGCAAAAGGTGGACCGACATCATATTGAACCCTATGGGTTAGGAATGGGATGGCACTTAAGTTCATATGTGAGTCAAGGCAGGTGACCGAATACTTTTGGTAATATAGTGTATAATCTCTAGATTTGTTAATCAGAGCAAACGGGATGCACCTGAGCTCATTTGGAGTACCTCAATTTGGCAAGGGACAATACACTTAACTGTTGTTATTCTTCTTTCGGTTGCTCTCTTTAGGGGTCGCCACAGCGGATCACTGGTCCACATATTTGATTTGGCACAGTTTTTATGCCAGATGCCCTTCCTGACACAACCCTCCCCAATTTTATCTGGGTTTGGGAGAGCACTGGGAAAGCACTGTCGTGTGCAACCCTAGTGGCTGGGGTTGGTTCCCTGGCTGGAAATCGAACCTGGGCCGGGGCGGTCAGAGGCCTAACCCACTAGCCCTCCAGGGACCCAGTCTGAATACTTAATTAAATGAGATATTTCAGTTTTTGATTTTTAATAAATTTGCAAAAAATATCTAAAAACATGTATCCACTTTGTCATTATGGATTACTAGGCATAGATTAAAGGCAAAAAAGCCAATTTAATCCATTTTAAGAGAAATGTTTAAACACAATGTATAACAGTGTGCAAAACTGGAAGGAGTCTGAATATTTTCTGAACCGACTGAATATATTTTATAGAGAGAGCATGCCTTAGGCAGTAATATTGACAGTATCATATACAATGGCTGTCTTATCCATTCTGCAAATCTTCAAAATTACAACATATTTCACTGGTTACCAACAGCAGTGTTGGTTCTCTCACTCACACACACACACACACACACACACACACACACACACACAGTGCCACACCTGTAGCTCCTCTGCTGTTCTGACATCCAAACCTGTAATATCCTCAATTCTCTGATTAATGCGGTCCACCACTGGGTGCTCGTAGGCTGCTAACCAGGCACTGCAAGAAAACAAATCAATCAGCTTTTCGCTGAATCAATATGAAAACAGTCTGCTGACAGAGTCACAATCATACAGTCACAATAATGAGTATTGTGAAATGGTCAAGAATTAGTTGTGATTTGAGTTAGTAGAAATGACAGCATGCAGTGTGTAGTTACTCAGATTTAGGTTTGATTGGTCATATGTAGGGAGTTTATTGCTAGGCTACTCAGTGTTTCCCATTTCAGTAAAGAAAATACAGCAGAGTCCGATGTACCATCATCCTAATGCGTAGGGGGCTCTTTGACACACTGATCTGCAGATATTGATACTCTGAACACTGGGAATTAAACCACTAATTTATGACTGCCCAGAATGCCTGGATGTACTGCAAGTTAATGAAGCTTGAATTACTACATTTACAAATTTATCAATATTCTGACATTAAACCAGTTGAGACAGGTTCAATACAACAGTAGTATATAAGTAAATCTTGAAGTCCAGGCAGATATGAGTTGTTCAAGACCAGTGTAAACACATTAAATATCCAGTTGATACAGCTGCAGGTCAAGAGCCTAAATTAAAAATGTGATCTCAGTGACTTTGACTGTGGCATGGTTGTTGGTGCCAGAAAAAATGGATCGGGAAGGCCACTGAAGAACTCTGAATTCATTGTTATGTTCATGAAACCAGTTTGAGATGACTTATGCTTTGCAACATTATCATGCTGGAAGTAGCCATTAGAAGATGGGTAAACTGTGGCCATGAAGGGATGCACATGGTCAGCAACAATACTCAAATAGGCTGTGGCATTCAAGAAATGATTGATTGGTATTAACGGGCCCAAGGTGTGCCAAGAAAACATTCCCCATACCATTACACCACCTACATCTGCCTGGACTGTTGACACAAGGCAGGCTGGGTCCATGGAGTCATGCTGCTGGTGCCAAACTTTGACCCTACCATCTGTGTGCCTCAGCAGAAATCGAGATTCATCAGAGCAGACTACGTTTTTCCAGTCCTCAACTGTCCAGTTTTGGTGAGCCTGTTCCCACTGCAGCCTCAGCTTTCTGTTCTTGGCTGACAGATTTGAAACCCGACATGGTCTTCTGCTGTAGTAGCCCATCCACCTCTAGGTTTGACGTTGTGAATTCTGAGATGCTTTTCTGCTCACCATAATTGTACAGAGTGGTTATCTGAGCCTTTCTGTCAGCTCGAACCAGTCTGGCCATTCTCTGTTGCCCACTCTAGAGGCTGTGATTGAAAAACTCCCAGGAGATCAGCAGTTATAGAAATTCTCAAACCCCAACTGGCACCAACAATCATGCCACGGTCAAAATCACTGAAATCACACTTTTCCCCATTCTGTGGTTGATATGAACATTACCTGAAGCTGCTGCCTCATGTCTGCATGATTTTATGCACTGTACTGCTGCCACACAATTGGCTGATTAGATAATTGCATGAATAAGTACATGTGTTCCTATTAAAGTGCTCACTGAGTGTATATATACATCCTAAAGCCAATACGGCAGACAAAATTGCACTAATGAACATCATTAGCATGGCTGTGATTCGGCGTAGGAACAAAGCCGTAAGTTGAGTGCCATACCTAATCACAGCCGTACAGATATATGTACTGTATATCTGCTCAATTGCACGTGTGATAATGCTTTTAACAGTTCTATAAACAAGAAACTAATATCAAGTAACTGATGTTTTGTAAGATTTTGCTTTGCTAGCAGAAATAGATCCCAAAGAAGCTACACTCACTTTATAATCCTTTGGCTAGCTGGCTAGCTAGCTCACATTGATTTGTACATTCCTGGTAAAGGTGTTTCCAGTGAAACTGGCTTCCCTTCCTTTTCAGCCAATGAGTTGATGTTGCTAACACTACTGTAGCAACAGTTTCAAACCAGGAAGTGGAATTTTATGTTGCGAACACAGAAGAGTGAAGAGATACACAGTGAATCATCCCAGTGCGGTTACACTAAATATAAGCGCTCTTGGGACGCCACTCGACCAATTAAATTAGTGGACTGGAACTAACTGTTGTATAAAGTCTCACAATGCACAGTGAATATCAGACCAACAACCAAGCCATGAACTCCAAGGAACTCTCTGTAGACTTCTGCAATCAAATTGTGTCGAGACGTAGATCTGGGCAAGGGTATAAAACCATTTATTAAGCTTTGAATATTCCCAAGAGCACAGTGGGCGCCATCATTAAGAAATGGAAAAACATTGGAACCAACAAGAATCTTCCTACAGCTGGCTGTCCAGCCAAACTCGGTGACCATGCTAGAAGGGAGGTGACCAAGAACTCAATGGCCACTTTAACAGAGCTTCAGAAGTCCTCCGCAGAGATCCTGAGAACCTGCCAGAAGGATAGCATCTCAGAAGTCAATCGGGCCTTTATGGCAGAGTGGCTAGACAGAAGCCAGTCCTAATTAAAAGACATATGGCAGGCACTTAAAGGACTATGAGGAAAATTATTCGCTGGCATGATGGGACAAATTTTTTACTTTTTTGGGCTAAACTCCAAGCACTACATCTGGCGAAAACCAGGTACTGCAATCAGCTGGCTAATACCATCCCCAATGTGAAGCATGTTGGTGGCAGCATCATGCTATGGGGTGCTTCTCAGCAGCAGAGACTGGTCAGAATTAAGAGAAGGATGAGTGCAGCCAAATACAGAGATGTCCTGCTCCAGAATGCACACATCATCAGATGTGCAAAGGTTCACCTTTTAGCATGACAATGATCCAAAGCATACAGCCAAGATAACACTGGCGTGGCTTTGAGACAAGCCCAGACTTGAACCACATAGAATAACAGTGGAAAGACCTGAAGATGGCAGTTCACAGATGCTCCCCATCCAATCGGATTGTGTTTCAGAGGATCTGCTAGAAATAATGGGAGAAACTGCCCAAATCCAAGTGTGCAAAGAAGACTCAAGCTGTAATTGGTGCCAAACATGTTTCTACAAAGCACCAAATAAAGGGTCTGAATATGCATCTAAATGATTTCATTTTTTGATTTTAAATAAATAAACTTTTTTCCACTTTGTCATTATCGATTATTGTATGTAGATGCCAAAAGGTAAATTTAATCCATTTAAAATTAAACCTATAACACGAGACAGTGTGCAAAAACTAAAATACTTTCTGAAAAACTGAAGGGCTCTGAATACTTTCATATATTCACAAACCCTGTCACCAAACACGTTAAGCTCTGGACCCCACAGACTGAGGGCATCTTGCAGGACTGTTTTGCTCTGACGGACTGGGATGTGTTTAAAGCTGCAGCCACTCTGGAGGACTCTTCTGTCTGCATACAGGATTATGCTGAGTATGTGACTGGGTACATTAGCACTTGTGCTGATAACATCGTACCCACCATACAAGTCAGGAAGTTCCCCAATCAGAAGACCTGGATAAACAGTCAGGTACGCCACATGCTGCGTGCTCGATCTGTTGCATTTACAACAGGCAACGAGACAGAGTACAAAGCTGCAAAGTACGGACTGAGAAGAGCCATTACAGCGACTAAAAGACAGTACAAAGAGAAGCTGGACAGCTTCTACTCTACTGCCGACGCAGGAAGGATGTGGCAAGGCCTGCAGCACATCACAGACTACAAGACCACCAGGAACACCACTGTCAGCCTTTCAGACAGCCTGCCAGATGACCTCAACACTTTCTATGCCCGCTTCGAGACCTCCAGCGTCGACACAGAGAGGACACACACACACACTCGGACCACCCAATCCCCCTCCCCCCCTCCTACTGTCTCATCAGCTGTGGTACACAAAGCACTGAGGAAGATCAACCCCCGCAAAGCAGCAGGGCCAGACAACATTCCTGGGCGGGCCCTCAGAGCTTGTGCTACAGAACTGGCTGATGTACTCACTTCCATCTTTAACCTCTCCCTCAGTCAAAACACCGTCCCAACCTGCTTCAAAACCACAACCATCATCCCCCTTCCCAAGAAGAACCCCCCAACCTGTCTGAATGACTACAGGCCAGTAGCACTCACTCCAATCATTATGAAGTGTTTTTGAGAGAGTGGTGCTGACCCACATTCAGAGCAGCATGCCAGACACTTTGGACCCCCTGCAGTATGCATATCGGACCAACAGGTCCACATCAGACGCCATTGCTGCTGCCCTCCATATTTCCCTCTCTCACCTGGAAGATAAGGACACCTACATCAGGATGCTCTTTATCGACTACAGTTCCGCCTTCAACACGGTCATCCCCCATAAACTCACCCACAAACTATTTGCACTTGGACTACACCCCACACTCTGCGACTGGCTCCTAGATTTCCTGACTGGCAGACCGCAGTCTGTCAGGATTGGAAATAGGACCTCAGACACCATCATAACAAACATTGGCACCCCACAGGGGTGTGTTCTCAGTCCCATCCTCTACACACTGTTCACACATGACTGTGTCGCCTCCCACAAGGACAACATCATCGCCGACGACACCGAAGTGATAGGACGGATCACTGGCGGAGATGAAGCAGCCTACAGGAGGGTGGTGGCCAGTCTTGTGACGTGGTGTGAGGACAACAACCTCACCCTCAACACGGACAAGACAAAGGAGATGATAGTGGACATGAAGAAAGAGAGGAGAACTCACCAACCACTGTTTATCCGAGAGCTTGAAGTGGAGAGGGTAAGCAGCTTTAAATATTTGGGGGTCCACATCAGCGAGGACCTCACCTGGACACTCAACACCACCCAGCTGGTTAAGAAAGCACAACAGCAGCTGTACTTCCTAAGGAGGCTGAGGAAGTTTGGCATGTCACCTAAGATCCTCAACAACTTCTACAGCTGTGTTGTTGAGAGCGTCTTGACCAGCTGCATCACTGTGTGGTATGGCAGCACTACAGTGAGGGACCGCAAACGTCTGCAGAGAGTGGTGAAGACTGCTGAGAAGATCATCAGGACTCCACTGCCCTCTCTGCAGACTATTTACCACCGCAGAGTCCACAGGAGAGCTGCCTCCATCCTTAAGGACCCAAACCACCCACAATACGGACTGTTCACACTCCTTCCCTCAGGACGGAGGTACAGGAGTGTGAAATGCAGAACCTCCAGACTAAGGAACTCCTTCTTCCCCTCAGCCATTAGACTTTTAAATAGGTAGCCAGTGGACACAAACTAGTCTCACATATCTCATAGAATAGGTGGACTGAACTGCTACAGCCCAATTTGCACATTTGTAAATGTTACTGCTGCTACTTCTTATCAAGAAGCTTCATTTTGATTTGCACATTGTTAAATGTGACAGCTGCTATTGTTATTGTGTAGTTGCACTCAATTTACTACAGGCTACTGTACTACTGTTTTTGTTTTTGTATTTGTATTGTATTGTTTTGTACATAAGTCAATATTGCACATAGAGATATACTTCATATGCACAAGTCAACACTGCACACTCACACATACAGATGTACATAGTATATATTTCTATATATATAATCTACACTTCTGTAACATAGTCTACACTTTATTATGTTTGTTTGTATGTATGTGCATGTCTGTTTTTATTTTTTTATTTCTATATAGTTCTGTTATCTTGGCATTCAATGTGGACAGCAAAGAAAGAATTTCATTGTTCAGGGAAACTTGGTTTCCTCACTGTGCACATGACAATAAACGCTGTGAATCTTGAATCTTTGAATATCCACTGTATATGACATTTTTATCAATCCTTTCGCTTTTGCATTTCTTGGCAGATAAGAAGTTTTTTTTTTTACCATGTTAATGTTTTTGAAGCTTGGCCCACAGCATATTCCCCAATAGAGTGTTCTATTGTATTAAATGCAGTTCATTATAACAATTATTCCGTCTCTCTCACACATACACCTACACACAAATAATGATTCATTCATATTTGCCTGAATTTATACATGCTAAATGAATATACAGTGTGCCAGAGTTCAATTTTAAAGTAGGAATAACAACCACTGTACCGTTTTATTACTGTTTAGTACTGTTTTTTTGCTTTATCTCAATCTGCATTTGTGTGACTCACATTTGTGTGAGTGATCATTCAGATGAATGTGAATTACTTATACAGGTGAGACAATTCTGGTTCTATTGCGAGTTTGTTTATTCAATCTCATATACTCCATACAAGACAAACTTTAACGTAAAGCATGAATGCATGGTGGACACAAAAGCACCATAACAGGAGTACAAATGGACACATGCTTCCTGACGTTCTACACTTCACTTTTAGCCCCTTACCTCTTGGAGACTCTGTATTGGGCTGTGGTGAGCTGCCCTGTTTGGGGGTCATGCACGGTGGCACGCCTGAGCTAAGGAGAAGGCACAGGGGAATACAGAGACAGAGGGAAGGAGGGAAAGGGTAAGAGCAAGCATGCCCAATAAGATTTCCCTTTATATCTTATTTGGTGAGCTGCACCTGCTTAAGTTCTCTCAGGGAACGTCTGCAAAGTATAAGGTGTAAATCAACTTGGCCATGTTAATTTTCTATCTCCTCTGTGTTAAGATAGCTTTTGCAGCAACCCTACCATGATCAACAACACACCTAGAGGAACAATCTGCACACTCCTTTTTAAACATCTTCAGTTGATTTCATCTCTGTGAAATCATTGTTAAAAATATTGTTGTTAAACCTCCAGCATGATTGAGGAATAAAATAAAATGATGTGAGGAATTAAATAAAATAACATACTAACATGCCAAAGAATAAATGAAACCAACTTAGTTACCAGGAGATGATAGGTATAGGTATTTGTTATACCGTTATACCGTCCCCTTTCAAAAGTAATGGAAAGGCAAGGCCTATTCTTTCGTTTTTGCTATACACTGATCAGCCATAACATTAAAACCACCTGCCTAATATTGTGTAGGTCCCCCTTGTGCCACCAAACCAGCTCTGACCCGTCTAGGCATGGACTCCACAAGACCTCTGAAGGTGTGCTGTGTTATCTGGCACCAAGATGTTAGCAGCAGATCCTTTAAGTCCTTTAAGTTGTGAGGTAGGGCCTCCATGGATCAGACTTGTTTGTCCAGCACATCCCACAGATGCTCACACATTATCCTGCTGAAAGAGGCCGTTAGGGAATACCGTTGCCACGAAGAGGTGTATTTGGTCTACAACAATGTTTGTAGGTGGCACGTGTCAAAGTAACATCCACATGAATGCCAGGACCCAAGGTTTCCCAGCAGAACATTGCCCAGAGCATCACACTGCCTCCACCGGCTTGCCTTCTTCTCATAGTGCATCCTGGTGCCGTCACTTCCCCAGGTAAGCGACACACCTGCACTCACCCGTCCACATGATGTAAAAGAAAACGTGATTCATCAGACCAGGCTGCCTTCTTCCATCACTCCATGGTCCAGCTCTGATGCTCATGCCCATTATTGGCATTTGCCCATTTTAGGCACTTTCAGCAGTGGACAGGGGTCAGCATGGGCACTCTGACCGGTCTGCCGCTACGCAGCAAGCTGCGAATAACTTGCCCAACACTTGCCCAATTAATGGTTTTTCCAACACATCAACTTCGAGAACTGACTGTTCACTTGCTGCCTAATATATCCCACCCCTTGACAGGTGCAGCTGTAATGAGATAATCAATGTTATTCACTTCACCTGTTCGTGGTTTAATGTTGTGGCTGATCTGTGTGTGTGTCTGTGTGTGTGTGTGTGTGTGTGTGTGTACATTTAAACCCACCGATGCATTGGAAGCACTGGTGAAAATGTCTATCACCACCAACTTTTGCTGAACGTTGGAAAACAAAGCTCAGAAGGAATAAATGATGGACTGTGGGAAGAGCTACGCAAGCTTGGGCTGCTATGCAAACGAGGCCCTGGGACTGCAATATTGCCTGATGCCGCTGGCCGGGATAGAGGGTTCTGAAAATGGCGTGAGAGACAGCAGAAGCATGGTAAGTGAGCCAGCATCGATGCTAGACTAAAGGATAACCTTAGTCGCCCGGCTCTACCATCCATTCTACTCTCCAATGTTCGCTATAAACTGTACTTCCTCAGACTACCCAGCATGAAGTCAGGAACTGCTGTGTTCTCGTTTTTATGAAAACATGGCTCAATGACAGCATTACGGACGCAGACATTCAGCTAGCTGGGCTACCCACACGTTGCGCCAACTGGATAGCAGCACTGTCTGGTAAGACTCATGGCAATGGTCTGTGTTTTTACACAAACAAAGAATGATGCAGGAATGCTGGTCTGGTCTCAAGCTACTGTTCATTGCTGGTGGAGTTTATGACTGTAAAGGTCCGGCAATACTACCTGCCCAGAGAGTTTACCACCGTGCTCATTGTCGCGTTGTACGTTGAACCTGGTGCTAATGCAAAGGAAGAGCTAAGTGAACTCTACAGGGTCTACAGTACTTTATAGACAGTACACGGTGACGGATTTTTCATTGTTGCTGGGGACTTTAACCATGTGCACCTGAAATCAGTGCTGCCAAAATTCTACCAGCATGTTGATTTCGCAACCCGTGGTACAAACACTTTAGACCTTGTTTAGATGAACATTCACAGTGCTAACAAGGCTGCGCCCAGCCCCCACCTCGGCTGCTCAGATCCCATTTCTGTTATGCTAATCCCATCATACAGACCACTCCTGAAATGCGCCAAACCGGTGCTGAAACAAGTGAGAACCAGGTCTGAGGGAGCCATCGCCGCACTTCAGGGCTGCTTTGAACACACAGACTGGAATATGTTCAGAGAAGCTGTTACATACCACAACACCACAAACTTGGAGGAATACACAGCATCAGTGACTGGCTACGTCAGCAAGTGCCTAGATGATGTGACTTCCTTCAAGACCATCACCACACGTGCAAACCAGAAACCGTGGATGACTGCTGAAACTCGTTCGCTGCTGAAAACTCGAGAAACTGACTTCAAGTCTGACAACAAGGCAGCCCTCTGCACAGCAACAGCCAATCTGTCCTGGGCTATCAAAGGCGCGAAGCGCAACTTCGCAGAAAGGATCCACGGTCCCTTACTAAATACCAAAGAAACAAAGTGCATGTGGCCATCACAGACTACAAAGCTACACCACTTGTCTGTGATGGTGACGCCTCACTCCCTGATGCACTAAACGATTTCTATGCATGGTTTGAAGCACAGAACAACATGCAAGTGGGGAAGACCACTCCAACTACCAAGTATTTTTGCCTGGGAGACCCCAGACTATCAGGATTGGCAACTCCAACTGCAGCACCACTGAACACTAGCGCTTCCCAGGGCTGTGTGCTCAGTCCACTACTGTTTACCCTGCTGATTGTGCTGCAAAGTACAGTTCAAATCACATCATCCAGTTTGCTGCTGATACTACAGACACAAAAACAGTGATGAGTCAGTGTACAGAGAGGAGGTGAACCAGCTCGCAGAATGGTGTAGAGACAACAATCTATCTCTTAATGTTGATAAGACTAAAGAGATAATTGTTGAATTCAGGAGACCGAAGTAGACCACTGACTACTTCACATCAACGGAACAACTGTGGAAAGAATCAAAAGCTCCAAGTTTCTTGGTGTGCACATGGAGGACCTCTCAACACCACCTGCCTAGCCAAGGAGAACCAGCAGCACCTCCACTTCCTAAAGAGGCTGAAGATAGCCATACTCCCAACTCTCATCCTACAGCTAATTCTGCCATCTGGCAGAAATTACAGGAGCATCTGTGCCACCACCAGCGGACTCTGTAACAGTTTCTTCCCTGAGATAGATTACTCAACACCCTGCTGCCCCCAATGCTCATCTGGGCTAGTCAAACATCTAACCCAGTGCGACTCAATACCACTTCACACCTGCACTTTACAAAGCTGCATCAGACACTTTTTATTATTTCATTTTTGCTGCCAATATTGCTGCTATATTTAATTGCTGCTACACTACAAAATAGTTATATACAAAATATAAAAATATACAACATACAATACAGAAAAAAGTGTTCAAGGTGTTGACTTGGCCTCCAAATTCCCCAGATCTCAATCCAATCCAGCATCTGTGGGATGTGCTGGACAAACAAGTCTGATCCATGGAGGCCCCACCTCAAAACGTATAAGATTTAGAGGATCTGCTGCTAACGTCTTGGTGCCAGATAGCACAGCACACCTTCAGAGGTCTTGTGGATTCCATGCCTCAATGGGTCAGAGCTGTTTTGGCAGCACAAAGGGGACCTAAACAATATTAATTCAATTCAATTTTATTTGTATAGCACTTTTAACAACAGACACTGTCACAAAGCAGCTTTACAGAAATAAATACTTTCAATATATAAATTTTAAATGTATGAATTTATTCCTAATGAGCAAGCCAGAGTCAAGGAAAAACTCCCTGAGATGATATGAGGAAGAAACCTTGAGAGGAACCAGACTCAAAAGGGAACCCATCCTCATCTGGGTGAAATGGATAGTACAACTATAAATAAATCCCTTCTATAACTGTGTACTAAATGAACAAATAGTGCACTTGTGCAACCAGTAAATTCACTACAGTTTTCACATGAAGTCTGTTTGTTGAACTTATCCACTTTTCACTGATGGAGACTTGAGTGCAAAACTGTTTGTGGCAATTGCCATCATATGAATTGTCGTCCAAAGCCATCTTCATGGTTTTTAAGTGGTACCATCCTCAGCAATCTCAATGATCATATTAGGCAGGTGGTGTTAATGTTATGGCTGATCGGTGTATGTAATTTTTTTTTTTTTCCATTTAAAACTGAAATGCACAGTGTGTCCCTGTGTGTCCTGTCTTCTAAAGATGCTGAGATAGAATGTGGTGAAAAAACATGTCTGGATGACATGCATGGCCTGTGTGCCTATAGGTGTCTTACCTCTTGCTGATACGATAGTGGGCGGTCTCCAGTACACCAGTGACAGGGTTGGAAATGGTGGCTCGGCGCAGCTGTGAAGCCAACCGGCCGAGAGGAGACGAATTACTCACTACGCCAATTATGTACATTGGTTTGGGGATTACGATGTTCCCATAACACTAAACCTCAGTGGGCCTCATTTATCCATCTTTTTGTAAAGTTGTGTGTAAATATTTGCATAAGCCAAACAGAACTTTCTGCTGGAACTTTCTACTTACAAAGGTTTCGGAAACGCTGATTTTCTACATACACGCATGTGTATGCTAATCACCCATAAAGTGCAAAGGGCGGTCCCAATACAGCTTATTTGCATTTGGTGATGCCCACATAAAAGTGCACAGAGGATTGTAAACACGAAATGACTACTAAACGGTAAAAGAAAAGGCAGAACTGCAGAAGTTATTCTGACTCACTTCTATGCCTATAAAAAACATTTAGCAGCGTATCAGCACCTGAAAAGGTCAAAATCTAGAGATAAATTACAGAAAAGGTTTATGGATTTCTTTGTATTTCATATTTTTTTAATACAAATCATATAAATTGACTGTGTTTCACAAAATTTTCAGAATGGTACTCTTAGTCTCTGATCTAATGAACTAGCATGAGGATGTTCATTAAATCAGAGACTAGAAACTAGAAAGTACTTCTCTAAGTTGCTCTAAATAACGGCTTCTGCTAAATGCTGTAAATGTAACATAAATAAGCAATTTGAACTTGACAATATTATCCATACATAAAAGCACAGTAATTCATTTAAATTATCTGATTTGAGGTTGATCAGTCAAGGTTTACATTAGTTAGTCTTCCTATGCATAAATTTGCACACACTCAGGAACATGAGTAGAATACAAAAGTTTTTTTTCTGAAATTATGGGAATTTTCATTAATAATGAATTTCTTGTGTAGATGTTCCTACAAACCATTTTTACAAATAAATCCATTTGAATCCAGCTTGATAAATGAGGCCCAATGTTTCATAAATGAATACATCCCTCAATTAGCCTGAACTACAAGGTCATACTGTGCTGGGAATAGCATTAGACAGATAACTGCACTACTGCAGCATATTACAGCATATTATAGCATTTGGTAGTAAACCAAATCTAGATCCTTAGCAATACCAGCATGAAGATCAGGTCTAAGTTAGCCATAATATCTTATTGAATGCATTTCTCAAAGACTCAGAAACTGCCTTCAATCTACGAACTCTTTTAAATTCAGAGCAAAAGTAACTGGAGCACTACATCTAGTATAGTTTCTCCAGTTCAGGTTTTGTCTGTTGCAAACACCAAATCAGCTCACTTAGAACTTTGTAATTTACCAATGTGTAGCATATAAGGTTTTCAGCACTACTTTTGAAAACCAGTGATGTGTGATCCATTTTATAACCAGTAACCAAGTTCATTCCAGCACAAATATAAAACTGATCTAAAATGAAAATATTTGTAACTGATAAAGAGCTCTAGAGCTTGTTGAACTCACCCTGGGCTTGGCCAGTTCCTTCACTTTTTCCATCTCTCTTTCACTGATGATGTTGTGGAAACGGACAATGCGTGGCTGGTCCCACTCATCCTCCTGTTTCACAGGGCCCAGCACATAGTATGGGTGCCTGTTGTTGTCGTAGAAACGGCAAAACAGTCGACTCTGTTTGCGTGGGGTCTGCGTGGTTCAAAATGAACAGTAAGAAACTGTAAATCCGGTCCTATATAGCTGTGCCAAGTACATGGCCTGGTCAGCTAATCTGTTGGTTTCAATGAACAGCTACTGCAAATTGTAGCTGTATATAGTATATAAAGACAAGTGACAAATGAAAAGAAGATCCTGAATAAATGAGTGGAAATGCTTCCAGGAGGTGTACTATGCAGTAAAGCAATAAAAATCCTAATATACTCTGTGGCCTGTATAAAAATGTTGAGCAGGCCCAGTTGACCTCGATTTTAGATTAAGATGGTAGGAGGAAAAGATCAAAGTGACTCTGAAAGAGGGTTCATTATTGGGGCATGGATGACAGTGGCTTCTGTCACAAAGCTTGCTCAACTGCCTACTGTTTAAATATGAACAGTGACTAAAATGAATTATGCATATAGATCTGTGAGAAAGACATCAGTAAATTGTGGTGGAAAGCGTAGCTCTGAAATGTTTTTTCCTCCATTTTCTCCCCAATTTGGTCACCTGCAAATAAACAGCAATCAACCAGCTGTCTGCCATCATACCAGAGCAACCAAACGGGAAGGGTGAAGGTTAAAACATTCGTACACTGAGATATCAGTCAGCTGATGCAAACCACTGAATGTTTGATGAGGATGAAAATGATGTAAATCATATGTCACTGGCCTTCACAGTCACCAGATTTCAACCCAACTGAACACCTATGGGAGATTTTGGAGCGAGGTGTTAGACATTGCTCTCCACCACGAACTGAGCACCAACTGAGAGAATATCTTTTGTAAGAATGTTGTTTATCCCTGTAGTTATTACTGTAACCCCACTGTGAGGACTCTAACAATGTACTTTCTGAACTAAAGGAAGCACATAATGAAGTTAGACTCTTACCAGCCTGATTCCTTCACCTCTGCAAAGCTGCTCATATTTCCTCCTTTCTGTAAGGAAATCCTTCTTCCTGTCCACCTCTCTCTTCTCTCGCTCCTTTTTCTCCTCCTCTGTTCCTCTCTGCTCCCTCTCTGCTTTTCTCTGCTTGGCCAGCTGGTATTCAAAGTACTTTAGGTTGCCATTGGCTCTCTGATGAGCTGGATCTGTACAGCAGAAATTATTATATTAGCTGTTAGAAAATATCACATCAGGAAAGTACAGCCCTTTTTAACAAAGCATCATGCAAATCAATTTCCAAGCAATTTCCAAATGAAATATTTGAGTAGGTATCCTGTAAATCATATCCTGCATTGCAAGATATACAGACCATGCTGAGCCCGGCTTTCCAGCATGCCTGCATCCATATTCTTTTAATGATTTCAAACAACCTATACCAACCACTATAACATCACCACATATTATCTAGAGAATAATCCAGGTTCTGGCAGTTATAACACTATCAGTTGTGAATAACACTGTGTATTTCGTATAGGACCAGATGAGTCAGTGTTACACAAAGATGAAAAATCGGTGAAAAATTTGCAACATCAGGTAGGATTTGAATAATCTCGTGGCAGGCCTTACCTAGCGTCAGCAGTCTTTTGGTATGCTCCAGGGCTCTCTCTAGCTCCCCCTGCTGGTAAACAGAGTAGCCCAGGTAGTCCAGGATGGTCACGGCATCAACGCTTGACTCCTCACCCTCATCCAACTGTCTCAGAGCCTGTGCCATCCACAGCTCTGTGTGATAGTAATCTGCTTCTGAGTATGCAATCTTCCCCAACTCAAAACAGTCCTCCACTGTCAGAGTGCTCTTATATGGCATATCTGCAGACAAACCTATGACAGCACATATAAACATTTGTAGCATTCCAAGATAAACCCTGTAAATTCATTGCTAGTCCTACATGACACTGACAAAATACCATATTATAACTACATTACAACCAAAAGTCCATTATAATATATTAGCATCACACTGAAGAAACAAGATTATGGACAGGCTTGTGTTATTATTAATAAGCAATGTATATTGCAACCCTAGCTGTAAGCCCATAACCTCTCTTTTCCTTCAGGCTGTACTCACCAGGAAGATCTCCAGTGGAGATAGCATGTGTTTCTAGCTTATAGGTGTCCTGAAGACGGATTAGTGCTTTGGCTGCTCCTGCCTGATCTTCATCGCTAGGGAAGTACTGCCGGTGGATGGTTAGGTTGGAGATAAATCCTGTGTAAGATCAGACATTTGTTTATTTATTTTTGGCTTCTGCAGATGGAGTTTTAGATTAAACTTTTTCTAAATATATGTATTCCTATCCAAACTTGACAGAAAATTCTGCATGGAGTATACATTTTTTAATAAACCAATGCCATATTCCTCTCCAAGTTTGTGCTTGCAGAGATAAATTATTTTGATCTAAAGAGTTCAGATAAAGAGATACAACACTGACCATCAGACATGTCTCTAAGCACCAGGTCTTCTACTTCACCCCACTCTGTGTTCAGCCTTTTCATCAGTTTGAAGGCATTGACTGGGTGACCAAGGAAGCCCTCAGGGTCATATGTAGCAGTGGCTGTTAGTTTCTCCATTTTCTCAACCCAACTGAAAAATATATCCACACATCCATGAAATGTTTTTATGATCTCACTTATTATTAGAAGCAGGCTTAAGCTGGTCTTTTGTTTGTGTCAGTCCAAGACCAGCTTACTGAGATGAAAGGTTCTGTCGTCTTGTTTGAATGCACTTATCCATGTATAATTAAAGTTCAATTTAAGCTTAATTTTGAATTACTTTACATTTTTCCAAACTGCTGATCACGCTCCATCACAGAACAGTGCAACGTACTCAGAAGAAAGCGCCACCTACTCTCTTCTGCTCATGGACACTGTGGCTAGTGTCACTGTAACTGACAGAAGAGAGAGAGTATGCTATCCCTCCCACCCAGAGAGCATGGCCAATTTTGCTCTCTTGGACCTGCAGCCACAGATTAGCTGTGGCATCACCAGGACTTGAACTTGCGATCTCCAGACACTTTCCTGCTGAGCATACAAATTTATATTCTAATTATTAATTTTGATTTTGTTTACTGATGATCTCCTGACAGTTATCACTAGTCACATGTTATATCATCTGGACAGTCAGGTTTTATTTGGCCTCTAATTGGATGCAGTTGGTTTTGGCTGTATTATTTTTCAATTTTGTCTGGCTGTAGTAAGAATTAGATTCAATGGTAGAGTTGGATCAGGCTTGGACAATATTATTAGACTATGGTTAATTAAAGATCTAAATCCACTCTGTGACTGTTAATCTAAGGGTTGTGAACTCTAAGCTGCACACTTTTTGCCTGTGAAGAAAAAAATAAAATTGGAGCAATCAACAGATGATTACAATGCAGTTCAGTCCAGCCACAGGTGGCAGTATAGAGTTAGAACCTGCAGTGGATGTATTTATGGGCCCATTAACTAGCCTACATGTTAGCTATGTCTATTGTTTGACAGGCATGGCCAAAACATACAAAATATTAGCGGAAATAATGGGAGATAATAGGAGAAGCATGGTAACAAATCTAAGAGTTATGTACAGTTACACATCCATCATCAGGTGTAATGTGCAAATTATGCCTGGATGCCAATACGAATGGAGAAATGACAACTGGAAAACTGTGGGCATAATGGAAACTGGGCTGTCTTAAACACCACATACAACAGAACACACATTTAGAGGCAGTGAGTACTGCATCTATCGGGATGAAGTGCTGAGGACATAATGAAAGCAGTTACACAATTCTATACCAGTAACGATCTTGATTTGTAGAAAAAGGTCATGCTGACCGCTGATGGTGCATCTGTCATGCTGGGGAAACATAACGGAGTGGGCACAGCTTAGCATATAAAATTGTAATATAAAATAGCTATCATCGTCTTGCAACAATTACATATTGTTTTAGTTAGTGTGTGAAGAGAGCCTCAAAGGAGGGACTGGGGAAATTTGATGAATAGTCTAATAAAGAAATAAACATTATATGTTTTTTATAGAATTTTTTATAAGAATAACATAGGCTACACTATGTGGCTCATGGTGTATTTCTGCTCAAATGGCAGAAGTATCTGCCCAACAGAAATAGACTTTGCTCAGCAAAGAAAAAATAAATTGATGGAACACTGTGACTTACTGTTTGACCTGCTCCAGCTTGCTCTCTTCTGCTTTGATATAGTCTTTCAGAGATGTCACCAGATCCTTCTCCATAAACAGCAGATCTGTCATTTGGCCTGTTGACATAATAGAGTAGACAAACATACATAAACATAAATGGAAGCGCTTAAGAGCATGTTATGCTAAATGAACAGTGATCAAATTGTTTTAGCAAACTTGTGAATATCAACTGACCGACAGAAGTATAGAAGTCATTGTGGGCAGAGCAATCGTGAAGAAGTGCGCTGATCAGCAATATATACCATACGCTCCAAGTCTCCATCTACACACATACATAAATACACACAAATTACAATGATTTCTGTGAGAGCTTATTAGTACATGCTGTAACTTCATCTACATACATAAATACAAAAGTGTAAAAACAAAAGACAGGTTGAGCTACACACCCGTTCACTCTTATTAAACATTTATTGCATAACGTTACACAGTCGTGGCATGATGCCCCAGTGTGTAGCATTGCCATGTCACAGCTCCAGCGTCCTGGGTTCGATGGAGACTCAGCAAACATTGAAAATGTTTATCTTTTCTGATGAGATCAAGATGTACATTTCTGGCCTTGGTACAAAGTGCTACATTTGGTTGAAACCAGCATGGTTGTAGTAGCACCATTTTGTGGGGACTAAGAAACTCGTCAGGGCAGAGGACAAAATGGCTTGAGCCAAGCAATCCTACAAGAAAACTTGTTCCAGTCTGTCAAAAACTTGAGACTGGGACAGGGTTTCACCTTCCAACTGGACAACAACCTTAAGCATACTGCCAAAGCTAAACTGGAGAGGTTCAAAACTAAAAACTGGAGTTAGAACACTGCAGTCAGACCTCGATCTGATTGAGAATCTGTGGCAAGACATTTGTTCTCCATCCAATCTGAGAGAATTTGAGCAATTCTGAGCAAAAGTTCCCAAAGCACTCTATGCTGATTAAGTGTGATTTAGCCAGCACACTAGAGTTCTTTGGTTAGGTTGCTACTGTATATTGTGGGAGCTTTAACTTGCCGAGACTTTCGGGTTAGGACAGCAATAGTGAAAACACAGATATCAAACAACTGATTTAGTATTCAGGCAGCTAATAACTTTTTAATGGGCATGAAAAGAAATCCCACCAAAAAAACAATCCAGACTTCCCCAATCACCTGTCACGTCAAAATAAAACACATTCATTTATACAATGCAGTAACAAAATTACTGATAATACAAAAACTTTAATTTCTCACACTGGCATCAGTTTCACACTACTCTCAGCTGTGTGCTGAGCACTCGAGTTGGTGAGTGACAAGGATTTTTGGTTTTTTAAATAAATTGGAAAATGGACAGAAATATGGCGAAGGAAGAATATAAACAAACCTGTACGTGTTCATTATGTAAATGTAAAAAAAAAAAAAAAAAAGTTTCAGACATTTTTGTGTCTTGCATCCACTGTTTATTTTCTGTGTAAATATCCAGAACACATTTCTGCATCGCTACAGATCTGTGCTGTGGGTTTTTGTGTCTCAGGAGCTCCTCAAGCATCAGGTGAGCAGGCTGCATCACATTCACATAATACACACAATACACACTACTCACACATTGTACACACAAGACACACTACACACAAGACACACTACACACACATTGTACACACAATACACACTACTCACACATTGTACACACAAGACACACTACACACAAGACACACTACACACACATTGTACACACAAGACACACTACACACAAGACACACTACACACACATTGTACACACAAGACACACTACACACACAATACACACACTACACACACAATACACACACTACACACACACTACACACAAGACACACACACACAATACACACAATACACACACTACACATAATACACACAAGTCATACAATACACTTCCTGCAGTAGGGTCGAGTCAGGGCCGAATCTTTCTCACTGCAATCGACTCGGAACCAGAACCAGACCCAGACCCACTCGCTCACACGGTCTCAGTCCAGTTGTTTCTGTCAGATTACTGTGTTCTCACTTTCCCAGAAGAAGCTCACCAAAGAGGAAAACGCACAGGGTTCAGTACAAACGGACTAAACCGTGTGTGTGAAGGGGAAAGGGTGCCACGTCCCCGGCCCTACCCCCATACAGGCGGTTTGTTCAGCCCCGGGGGCGCATGGACTACACCTCCGCCAGCTTCTCCTACCCCACGGAAAGAAACATTTATTCACAATCACTGGCTTTCCTCATCTTAACAGTGACCTGTAATTATAATGACAACGCAGTATCTGGCCTAAATCCGGTTCTTTTGAGATGAACACGTTGATATGAAAAGAAAATAACTGCTAATCGTAGTTTAACATTATAACATTATATACATTTAGCCAGAATGTGTTTGCTTCGGTTATTTCCGGATTGCGCAAACAGGGAAAAGTACAACTAACTATAAATCCCCCGCTGGAGGACAAAACTTTCTCCTCAGCTCAGCGAAATCAACACCGAGCTCCAGTGTGTCAGTAAACACAGCCCTGAATTCAGCCCTCACACAGCAAACACTGCCCACAGGCCCTGAGCAAAATAATCACCATAACACAAGTAAAGCTAGAAAGTAAAGCTCTTCCTCCTCCGACAAGCAGCGGCTCAAACACACACACAGAAATTTCTAGACTTTCTCAGATTCCCGTTTCCCAAAAAAAAAAAAAAAAACATCAAACAAAAAAAAAACCCAGACAAAAAAACCTTGGTCCGTCGGTTGTGTTTTCATTCAAAGAGAAATAATGAAATAATCCGAACAAGACATGAAACCTACCATCATGTTTTTCCTTTTCCTACCGGGCCAGTGGATCAGTACCGCGGCTCTGCTCCCAGTCTGACGGCTCCCGGGACTGCGGCGCTGCAGAGTGTCGCCCCCTGCTGGCAGAAAGAAGGTCCTGCACAGAGTGTAACGGCACACACCCTATAGACAGTCATCAGCCTGCTGTCCGGGGGAAAAGAACACCAGGCAGGGCATCAGGGCAGTTAATGCGCTCAGTCCTGTACATGTTTCACTTCCCCAGTTCGTGCTCACAATCACGGGAAAGATGGGAGTGGTTTAGAAAAATAAACAGCTTAGAAGAATGAAATAAACAATCCACTAAAATGTTCTCCAACTTGAAATAAACCAGCAGAGCGTTATCTTTATTTTGATTACCCGCTTTTTTCCGGTTATCAGTTCTCCAAACAGCAGGGGGCGCTGTAACCTCAGCGAGCCGAAAAAACAAACGGCAAAATGTGTAAATTACAGGTTCCACCTCCGTGTTCGTTTTTTGTTAGCAACAAGCTAGCCAGCTAACTGTGATAAGAGATATATACATTCTTCCTCAAACAGCAAACTATATAGTCAGTGTTATAGAGTTAACAAGCGAATATGTCTATATGTTGATTGGTCTAAAGCAAATACTTATATATACAGTATAACTCATTTAAAGGTATGACGTGCTACATTGTTTATTTCTGATGCTGTGCGCAGCCATGTTGATTTGACGTCACTCCATGAAGGGGATAGAACTGGTAATTGAGAAGACTACCCAAAGTTGACAAGTAGGAATTTCAAGTTGAAGGGTCATTTTCTTTGGCTTTTACTACATGGAGGTGGGGAATTACGACCTCAATTTGCAACCTCGAGTGGAATGCAGCATAAAGTAGATAAGAAATAAAGCAGAAGCTTGCTGAGGATGGTTCAGTATTATATGTTTGAGCTTTCGTGAGAATGCTTGAGGACTATTCAGGCCAGCATGGAAATCAGGGCTTAATCTGGGTCATTGCAGCAATGTATTTCTGCTGCTTGAAGTTTAACCTTCACAAAGTTCAGTAACAACAGGTGTTGTTGGACAACAGTTGGACAACAGTTATCTATTGCCTGTGTGTTGGTTTCTCATAGTGCCTCCAGAAAAAAAGCAGTTGCTCAAGTTAGTGTACAATAAACTGGAAATCTCCTGGCAATCCTTCATTTGTGTGTCCCAGATAAGGTCAATAAATAGCCTACATTACAATGCGCACAAGTGAGGCACACATTGTAACTTCACTCTTCAAAGGTGATGTGTAATGCGTAGTGATGTGTCTTATAGATAGATAGATAGATAGATAGAAAGATAGATAGATACTACTTTATTGATCCCCAAGGAGAAATTAATCTTACTTTGTTTTATTCCCAAATGTCATTTTAGTTGTTTAAATAAAAGAATAACAGCCATTTAAATGTTTGTTGGATTACTTTCACTATCGGAATCTGTGTGTGCATTCTGAATGTGTGTTTGGGTCCTGATGCACTCCACCCATCCAACCTGAACATTTTGAGGCAGATGCAGGATGCAGATTGTCCCAGAGTTAAGTGTTTAATAGTTGCCAGACATTCATTGAGGACATTCATTTAAAAAAAAAAAAAGATAAATTCTTTGCTAAAACCTTCATTTCTTGTGTTATTCTCAAACAATGGTCTCTAATATTGCTAAGCTCACTAATGCTTTTGTGAACAGACATAAATCCCCACAGCCATGTTCCAAAATGTAGGGGAAAGCCTTCCCAGAAGAGTGGAGGCTGTTCCAGTAGCAAAGGGGGGGACCAACTCCATATTAATGCCCTGGTTTTGTAAAGGAATCAGGTTGTGACTGTCAGGTGTCCACATGCTTTTTGCTATACATTGTATTTTTGGTTATGTAATGTAACTTGAGTATTGTTTATTTTAATTTGATTTTTTAAAATTAATTAATTAATTTAGGTGTAGTTGAGGCTTGATATTCACACCTTATACCCAGTGTTCTTGGGATAGGCTCCAGATTCCCCACGACCCTAACCAGAATAAAGTACTTGATAAATGAATGAGTAGTAGTAATTCTCCTAAATAGCTCCCTGGTGATGAGATAAATACTTTACAACTAATCAGCGTGCAAGGTCACAAACACTGTTGAAATAAGTTATGTACACAGAATGTTGGTATTGAAGGAATTATAAAGAAGCGCATCAAAAGCGGCACTGCTCCCTCAGACTGTGATCCAGTCTCCATGGAGTAGCCCCGAAATGGTGCTTTGATAGTAAGTGGTTAGAAGAACCAGTTTTTAAAAAATTTATTGACCAACAAATAGAACTATACTCCCAGTCAGGGGCACTGCCTGATCTTGTGAAGAGGCTGAGCCCACAATGTTTTGGGGTGTGGTTCAAATAGTACCATAAGGCGCATACGGGACATGTTAGGGAATGTTTTGCAGATTTGACATTTGTAGAATGTAGCTAAGTTAATGTGGGTCACAAATTTGTACGGAATTACCTTAGGTTAGAATCCTGCATTTGGCGAGGTCACTCTGGAATCATCAGGCAACCGAGCTTATCGTCAAGACATGCAGTTCTCCCGACCCTTTCACTCAGGTCATCACCAGCAAAAAGGCTTTAACAACACCAACAGCCTTGCACAGCAGTCATTCAGGCCATTGTGATGCAGGACTCTTAATAGTGGATGTACATATTTGATACCTGATGCCTCAAACCTTTTTTTTTTTTTTTTTTTTACCAATTCCTTTGTCTGAGTCCTAACAATTCAGTTAATGCCTAACAAATTAATTAAGTTCTGAGACTTTACAACTGGGTGTCCAAACTTCTGCACAAACCAAAATTACATTTTTCAATAACTTCATCAAATATAAAGTAAGTATAAAGAAACAACTGCAGAAAATATTTTTTTAAAAATCTACAAAATATGTAATTTGGCCAGAGGTGCCCAAAACTTTGCATACAACTATATAAGGAGGGCTGTGAAGGACATAAGGTTTCAACCCGTGTCTGCCATCGGGTCATCCATATACCCTGAAACTCAGAATGCTTTCTCGGCTTGCTTTATGCTTACCAGTCAACTATGTTTATCAGTCATTACTGGACTTGGGCATTTGCAATTAGCAAGTTGTGTAGGGTGCTGCATTTGAGGCAGGTTTTACTCACG
This sequence comes from Pangasianodon hypophthalmus, assembly GCF_027358585.1. Lineage (NCBI taxonomy): Eukaryota > Metazoa > Chordata > Actinopteri > Siluriformes > Pangasiidae > Pangasianodon > Pangasianodon hypophthalmus. The sequence goes on along the minus strand of NC_069721.1, from coordinate 3,653,779 downwards.
TCAGATTCGGCTACACAGCTTGTTTAATAGCAAGGCATATTGTGAGGGGAAGTTCTTTAAATGTAGGAAAAAACAACAGCCCTGAAGGTATTAGTGAAAACCCAGCTAAGTGCATGATATGGTGGAAGATGGTGGGAGAAGTGGAAGTTCTGAGACAGAAGCCACATCGTCTGCTCGAACACTGTCATGACAGACAGATACACTGTATGGTCAAGAGTTTGTGGACACCTGATCATCACACCCATATGTTGGCCTTCCCCAATCTGTTGCTACAAAGTTGGAAGCACACAATTGTCTAGGATGTCTTTATATGCTGCATTGTTATGATTTCCCTTCATTGGGACTGATTGGATAACTGCATAAATGAGCATGTGAACAGGTGTTCCTATTAAAGTGGAAATATTTACATGAATTACAGAGTTTCTTAGTATTTGGTACATCCTCTTTTTGCTTTAATGACATTGTAGACTCAGGCTGGCATGGACACCTCCACAAGTTTGTGAAAAACCTATGATCCATTTTAGATTAAATCGGAGTGTTGTCTGAACACCTGCTTTGTAAAAAGCAGTTAACATGATTAATATCACAAATTTGCTTACATTTAAATAGGGACCTAGAAACTGTACATAATCTTGAATATTAAATATTCAAGATATTGAACATTTACTTTCTTTGTTTTAAATTTAAAAAAATTCTAAAACCTTCAGTTTATTTCCACTTTTGTGTTGTGTTGCTACTATTGTCTAATATCACAGCCATGGAACAATCACAAACATTTTTAGAGATTTGGGGACAATTGTTTGTCATCCAGAACCTTTTTCATTCTTTTCTTTTTAAAAAGAAATACACTGAACAACCATTTTGGGTTCAATGTTCAGACATATGTTACTTTAGACATCACAAACAGGGTGAATGCTGTTCAGTCATACATGACCATTCCAATGAAAAAAAAGTAACATTTATTACATTTAGACTTTGTCCAAAACAATATATGTACAAGTGCCACAAAAAGTGAATAAAGAATTGCTGACAGAAAGCTAGGATAATTCTGAACTCATCATTGTCTACATTTTTAAATTAAATTGTCATCCATGTTGAACAAAAATACAAATGAATGTTTTGGTGTTACACACACTTGCCCTCATTCATGCATGCCTGTGTTATACATATGTAATACAGGGACTATTTTCTACTTGTCATATAACTGAACATAATCAAGTGGCCATAGTACAGTACCTACAACTGTTCATTAAATTACTTATTCAGGGTTTTTATGTTGTACAGCGAGGAGGAGCTCTGCTTGTAGAGAATAAAGAAACATGCATAGCAAATAGAGATGCACCAGAATACTATGCATTCCAAGTTTGACCACATCAATATCGGAACTCTAATTATCTAATACTAAAACCCTCACAGTAACTGAGCCTGCTTTCTACAAGCCACTGCTGCCAAGTAACATGAAATATTGCAGGCATGATTTGGAACAATCCCATAAATATATTGACACTCAAGAGTCAAATTGTATTAGTTAACATCAGTTGTGTCAGTGTTTACAACCTATATAAACATATATGGCAAAATTTTAATCAGTGGTGGATTCAATTTAATTCTTATATTGGTCTAATACAGATATGCAGTATGGAATTGGTGCAGCCCCAACAGCAACTGAAGAAAAATATACAAATAGAAGACAGTCACTGCCTTCCTGTAGGCTTTTCCGGGAGTCCAGTTCCAATCATGAAACCTTGGGCTCTAAAAGATGGTTGTAATTTTCTGTCCAAAGTGTGGAAAGCAGTAAGGTGACACAACAACACCCAATACAAGCAACTGCCTGTTTCATATTTGCATATTTCAGTTTTTCTTCGCCTTCTTTCCCTTGGAAGACTTCTTGCAGTACTTGGCCTCTAGATCTGAGATGAACGAGTTAAAATCTTTTTCTTTGGACTTCTGTCTTCGCTACAGAGAAAGGTATGAGACAAACAGATTAATACTGAAAATCTAATTATTAATAAACAAGTAATAATTCTACTGGGACATGTTCATCTGTAGGGTCAGGTGTGACAGAGCCTAACTACAGTATATCAGCCATTCAACAAATGTTAATTTTCATAACCCCATACATTTTAAATTTCATTGAAATACTAATCACCTCTTTTGAGTGACCAATGTTATCTATGGTGCTATTTGTCCAATATAAACCGATGTTCCATTGTAGCTCTGTAGAGTTATTGCTGCAAGTAGTAGTAAAATTGGGAACCAGAACAAGTGCCAAATGTCGCTCTGGGGCAGGAATCTCTCTGCCCCATGCTCACTCTCCAAAGGTTTTGATTATTAGTGGACAGAACAGTTAATAGTATTACCTCTTGTGTGTTTGTCTTGCACAGGGTGACAGTGGTGATAGGAAGTGCACTTGCTGTGTCAAACTGTTTTTTTTTTTTTTTTTTTAAATCCATCTGAACACAAGTCATCAAAATGAGCACTGCCATCTTTTTAGTCCATAGTGTCAGTCCTTCCCAGATTTGAAAGCATGTGATTAGCAAATTTCATCTACACTGTTATCTAGGTAGCTATGCAAGTTATTAATGTGTCTTCTGTATGCAATAGTCCTGCAGTCAGACACCATCATAACTGCACCACTTTTATAATTACACCAATTGTATTGTCTGATTTCACTAAAGCTGTGATTGAAAAATTTGCACATTTGAAAGCTCAACAAGTTAAATTTCTTTGTAAATGAGGCAAATTAATTAGAGATGTGGCAGTGTTACGTCAGAAATGTTTGATCAACTAAATGAATTGTATTGTGACTTTTTGTAAGGCTATTTATCTGTGCTGGGGGCGCTGGCTTTTAGACAAGAATAAATTTTTCTGCTCTCTCATCTAAATTTTTTGTGTACATAGTTTGTTCAAGTTCATTCAAGTCGACCCTTGACTTCTTATTACTGGGATACTCTAAAAATTAAGTAGATAGTAGCCTACAGTAGACGTCATGCGTGATAGCCTTCCAACTTAATTTTTGTGAGGTTATGTTATTTAATGTCATTCTGCCCCAATAAAATCTATGGGCACAAGTCGCTCATAGTATTTATTTCACCTGGATCATGGCCACTAGGCTATCCTCTGTACTCAGCCCCATCTCTCTTTGGAGCTCCTCAGCCTCTTGCTGCTCTTTCTCTGCCTGGACAACACAGATAAGTGACATTAATGCTATACACAGAGAAAGCTCCATGTGTTAGCTAAGAAGTCCTGATGAAGGACCAACCACTGACCTTCCTCCTGCGGGTGGCCTTTTTCTTGGCACTTTCATGAGTAAAGACTCTGTAGACTGGCACATCTTTATCATCTATGGCTTGTTGCAGGATGTTCCGCACACGAGGCTCGTCGTCATGACTGCTGCACAGTGCTGACTCCATGATGCGGTCCATGTCTCCCTCATGCAGCAGGTAGAGCTTCTTTAGGTCCTGCTTCTCTTCCTCCGAATCCTTATACTGCTTCTCAAAGTCAATTATGTCCTGCAAAGTTATCTGAGACAACACAGTTTTATATATATCAAAGAATTTATTAATTTAATCTTTGCTTAGATTAGGATAGTAAGACTTTTGTTTGGCAAGGTGAGACAATAGGTAATCCAGATCATTCCTCCAGATTCATTTGAATCCTAAATCCTTAGGCAGCCACTAAAAAAAAGTAAGGGGACCTTTTACGACCAGCCTAGGGTCAGACTGTAACATAAGACAGGGTGTCATTTGAAAAATGGCCTTTATCTCTCTGAGCTAATACAGCTTTACAACCCTGCTCTGACTCTCAGGCCCATCAATAATGGCCTACTGGTGATGCCCAAGACCAGACTGACAGATCTTTTAGTGCAATGACCCCAGGTGCATAGGACTTTACTCAACAGAAAATGTTTAAGTACTTGAATACCCTGGAGTGATGACTCTGTAGACATAGCCTTATCCTCTCCCAGTAATGTCACAAAAGCAGCGGAGACAAAAAAAAAAAAAAAAAAAAAAAAAAGTTGGACTCCAGAATGCAATGCAGCTACAGAGTCACAGAGTTACGGAAGAGACTTAACTCAGCTAGTGAGCTACGAGATGGCAAGCACAATGGTGTTAATCGTTGTGTTAGCTGACATAAAACTGAAGCTTTGGAACCCTTTGTGTTCGAACAGAGGTGTATAGATGAAGCGAGAGAGCTGGTCAGAATAAAGGACTAAAGCACGGTTGTACCGGTTGCTTTAAGCAGAGATGAATACCCACAATGCTGTCTGACTGCATGCAGTGGTGCGGGTGGGGAATGTAGGAAATAGGGTTGTTATGGTGTGACGGTTAGTCAGTGTCTGATCACAACATTAACTTTTTCAAAATAGAAATTAAATTACATTTTCATCTACTGCTGGTTTTTTTTTTTTAACCAAATCAAAGTCCTTACTCCAGTGGTTCTTTACTCCAGTAGTCCTTACTCCAGTACTTTTTAGTTTATATTAATACCTTTGGAAACAGCCTTCTCCAATGTTCTTCCCAGTTGCGGTCTTGGTTGAGTGAATCCAACTCTTCATCTACTACACCCTGCTCATCATACACAGCTCTTTGGTCCTTGTCGCTCAACACAGCATAGACTTTTCCTAGTACCTGTTTAGCACATTCAATATTAGGACAGCTAAATAAGATGTTTTATTACTTTGTTCCATTCATGTCTTGTAAATGTCAGCAAAAGAAAGTACTGTGAGGTAGAGCAATTTACTCAGAAGAGCAAATAAATATCATGCAGAGACTGGAAAACACTTGCTAAATCATTGTATCCATGAGGAAAGGGTTAATAGGTTCTCTGTTACGCTCTGAGGATTGAAAATTTAATTTCTTGAAAAGTGATTAAAATCGTTTTACTGACAAAGTTAAAGATTAACATATGACTTCACTTTAGTAAAAAAGCCATTCAAAAGTTGATCATGTAATGATTTGAAGAGTTTCTAAATAAAAGCACAACATGGTGCAGTCCCACCTGAAACTTGATGGTGGCCTGTTCGTCACCAGGTGCTCTGTCTGGATGAACCTGCAGGGAGAGTTTATAGTAACCACGTCGCAGCTCTGCATCCGATGCCTCCTTCGCCACACAGAGCACCTCATAAAGGTTGGATGTGTTGAAGAGCTCGGCACATTGCTGTAACAAACCCATGGGTCCTAGAATAATAGTATTAACTCATGTCAGTGTTTTAACATGGACTGATTTCAGTAAGACACAAGGGCGGCTAAACGACTGTCAGTGTCAGGCATAGATACAGGACATTTCTGAGATGTGTAATTTGCTTTATGTAAAAGCATTTTTATAGGGTGATGCAAATCCAACATGCATTATAATTTACATGGCTACATAACCAAAAAAAAAAGAGCTCTTTAGTAGCTCTCGAACGACACCAGCCCCTGCTCTGTGATCTACAGTGCCAGAGAAAGAGACTGCAGAAACCGGGCATTTTAGGCGACTTTGGAGCTCTATTTCTAGTTAAAATGATACCTCAGATATTACTATCAATTATTTTCCCCCAAGTCAAAGACTTTGTGTATTCAATCAAAATTTGGGGAGAATTAATTAATTAATAATATATGGTGAACCTGTAGTACATTCTGTTTAGATATTTAATCTCTGTTCCTATAAATTTGAGTTATTTAGTTTTATACAGACAAAAATGCACACTGTTTTATATTGTTTATGATTCAAAATTTTCAGTCATAATTTTTCTTCATTAAAGTTTTGTTCAAAATATTTTGACTCGTGAAACCAGAGTATATCGGTTTTAATTTTTTTATGTAACCTGCTTTATCACAGAAGTCATAGGTGATAGAAATATAAATAACTAATTATAACTAATATAAATAATTTTCACATACTATTTAACAAAGATGTCACATTTAGCTTTAAAGAAAAAAATCACTGAAACACTGTGGATTAAACAGGACACGCTGTCAGTTCAGGATTTTATTCAAGAGTCTTCCAGTGAACAACATTATTTTAATTGTGTTGATTTAAATGCAGCTCAAACGCTGCCACTGAAACTAACCGCTTAGCCGCTAAGCAGCTAATTAACTACCGGCTATGAAACTAAAACACTGCGGGCTCGTTCATTCAGCTAACAGCTTCCAGAGACGCATCCTCAGTGCATCCTCCCAAACTACATATTTACTCATACAAATAAAAGGCACTTTTACTGTTTTGACTCACCCACAGAACAAGGATCTAACTTTGTATGAAGGCCTTTCCTGACGTTTTTACAAAACCAGCAGCACAAACGCAGCAAAATTTACCGCGCGCTCGAGAAAAGGGCGCGTTACAAACCACACTACACTCCCTACCTAGGGCGCTAGGGGTACAACAAAATAAGGCGGCGGGAACAACCACTATAAAGCACTACATAGCTACAAAAATGTCAGAATATTACAAAATGTATGCTGGTGTTGGTTCGTGTCACAAAATGTGGCTGCTGGTGTTGAATGATGAATAAGCAGTGCGCTATATAGTGCTCGTGATTCTTCAGTGTAGTGAATAGTGAGCAAGAAATTTGATTTCGGACCCCGACAGATTAGTGTTCTTCTTCTACGGTTTATGGAGGGTTTGGATGCGGCACGGCGTGTTGCTGCCACCTACAGTTCACTGCCAAAAACATCTTATGGAAAAACATTATTCACAAAAAAAAAAAAAAAAAAAAAAAACCTCCAGAGCGGTCCTGCATGCTGGACAACCCCTGAATGAGAGGACAATTATCTGGTGATAAAATGTACTTTCTTTTTCTTGCTTGCATTTAATATGGAGTAAACTCACTGATCCCGATGTCTACTTGATTTTTTTACTCATCCGAATGTGCGTAGATAAATGGGCTAGATCCAGGTTTCATCCACATGGTGGCCTACTGTAATTTCTTCATCTTAAAATATTAACTGCTTAAAAGTCTATGGAACATGCATTTGTGTAAAAAAAAAAAATTGGAATGAACTCTTATCCTACCAGCGTTTTTGCTCTAATCAGTGAACATTTACACAGACTCATATTCAGATAAATATTAAGTGCACTGTCAATTATCTGTCAATTATTTAGAGATCCCAGGGGTCTGAGCTCTGACCTTTTGTCAGTGATGCATATATTGCTTCTATTCTCATGTTCATCAGAAAAGGACAACCATTTTCATATTATTTATCATTTAAACAAACCATTTCTTTTTTGAATGGGTACCAAAAAACTCAACACATTTGCATTTTTCTTTGTTTTGTTTGTTTTGTTTGTTGGTTGGTTGGTTGGTTTGTTTTGAGAAATTTCTTCATCATGCCACCCTACTCTTACCCAGACATGCAGAATGCAGGAGATTGTTGTCAGAAAGTCACCTTGGTAGCTGCCCCTGATCAGTGTTTTCCTTGTCTTTTACTTTGTTACTTATTTTTCTTAATTACATCTGTTTATCACTTTAATTTTGTAGCTCTTCTGTGGTATCGGACCATACGGGCTACCCTTCCCTCCCCACACGCATCAGTGAGCCTTGGGCGCCCATGACCCTGTCGCCAGTTCACCAGTTGTCCTTCCTTGGACTGCTTTTTGTAGGTATTAACCACTGCATACCGGGAACAAAGCACAAGACCTGTCGTTTTGGAGATGCTCTGACCCAGTCACCTAGCCGTCACAATTTGGCCCTTGTCAGAGTCACTCAGTTCCGTATGCTTGCCCATTTTTCCTGCTTCCAACTGACTGTTCACTTAATATATATAATATATACCACTCCTTGACAGGTGCGATTGTAACAAGATAATCCATGTTATTCACTTCACCTGTCACTGGTTTTAATGTTATGGCTGATTGGTGTACTTTGGGTGTTACATCAGAATAAATCACAGCAACGTAAGATGTAGATGTTTTATATTTGCTATTTTATAATATAAAGCTATTGTTTAGATTACAGTGTGGATAAGATAGGGGTGATGTGGTCATATCTTCTGGTTCTAGTAAGGACTCTCGCTGCTGCATTCTGGACTAACTGGAGCTTGTTTATGCATCTACTGGAACATCCAGACAGTAAGGCATTACAATAATCCAACCTAGAGGTAACAAAAGCATTAACTAATTTTTCTGCATCGTGTAGTGACATTATATTTCTTAGCAATATTTATGAGATGAAAGAAGGCTATCCTTCTTAAGTAATATTATCTACATGAGCTTCAAATGAAAAACTGAAAGCTTCAAATGAAATAATCACACCAAGGTCTTTTACTGCTGCACATGATGAAACAGAAAGGTCATCCAGAGTTATTATGTAATCAGAAAGCTTACTTCTAGCTGCATGTGGTCCTAGTACAAGTACTTATGGCTTGTCAGAATTAAGTAAAAGGAAGTTAATAAGCATCTAGTTTCTAATGTCTTTTACACATTCCTCAACTTTATTAAGCTGGTGTCTGTCATCTGGCTTTGCTGAAACATACAACTGTGTGTCATCAGCGTAACAGTGGAAGCTAATACCATGTTTACGAATAATTTTACCTAGAGGTAGCATATATAAAGAAAAGAGCAGTGGGCCTAAAACAGAGCCTTGCGGGACACCAAACTTTACCTTAGAATGTGTAGAGAATTTACATCTACAAACTGATAACAATCAGTCAAATAAGATCTGAGCCAGGAAAGGGCCGTTCCCTTAACTCCAACAACATTTTATAGTCTATCAGGGAGAATAGTATGATCAAGGGTGTCAAAAGCTGCACTAAGGTACTGCAACACAAGCAACTCTGATCAGAGATCAGTAGTAGGTCATTTACCACTTTAACCAGTGCTGTCTCTGTGCTATGATGAGGCCTAAATCCTGACTGATACATTTCGTGAATGTTATTCCTATGCAGGTATGAGCATAACTGCTGTGCTACAACCTTTTCTAGGATCTTGGAGATAAAGGGGATGTTTGATATCGGCCTGTAGTTAGAGCGCTGACAGGGGTTGAGGCCAGGTTTTTTAATCAGGGGTTTGATAACTGCTACCTACAGGATTTAGGTACTTGGCCAGTGCTAAGGGAAGAATTAATTATTTTTTAGCAAAGGATTGTTTCTGGAATTATCTGTTTGAAGAAACATGTAGGTAAAGGATCTAGTTGATGATTTTGATGAGGAAATTAGTGAAATCTCTTGAAGGGGAGTAAAACATTCTAATCACTAATCTGATATGGTTATATTATTATCTACAGGGTTAGTTATAGAATTGTCTGGTTTAAAATTTGTAATCAGAATTTTTTGCCTGATATTTTCAATTTTGCCATTGAAAAAATTAATGAAGTCATTGCTGCTACATATTGAAGGTGTGCATGTTTCTGTGCTGGTCTTATTCCAAGTTAATTTTGCTACAGTATTAAATAAGAATCTAGGATTATTTTTGTTATCTTCTATTAGGGTGGAGAGATACTTTGATCTAGCAGCACTAAGAGATTTTCTATGGTTCAGGAAGCTCTCCTTCCCTGTTGTTTGAAATACTACAAATTTAGTTTGACGCCATTTACATTCTAAATTTTGAGTGGTCAGTTTTAAGGTGCATGTGTGATCATTATACCAGGGTGCTAGTTTTTCTCTATGATTATTTTTCTTTTAATTGGAGCTACATTATCTAGAGTGTAGCGGAACTTTGACTCTAAGCATTCAATTGCCTGATCAAGTGCTGAGTTCAGCGAGAAAGTGGTTCGATCCTGAAAAGACAGAACTGCAGGAAGTGAACAAAACAGGTAGAATATTTTGGGTTGCAGCATTTTTCTGTGGATGTGAGCTGCTAAAATGAGCTGCAAGGTGCAGACTGTGCCAAAGGACAGCACTGAAGTGCAGCGGAAATAATGCATTGTATTCTGGAGTTTTGGTACGACAAACAAAAAAGAAAATAAATGTATTTTTTGATTAGTTTAATTATGTACAGTGAGAAAACCATCCAAATAGCAAGACATTCAAAACTATCAAATTTTGCTCTGATTTGGACTTGGCAACTTGACTAATAGGTTTGAAAGCACCCTTAGAAAACGTAGAACCCTTAAGGGTCCTTTGATTGTTCCTCTGGGGGAACCCTTAAAAGTTTTATGTGGAAACCTATAATAGAATGTTCCTCTATCAGAAAGGGTTCCATTTAGAATACATTTCGGAGGCTAAGAACCCTTAAAGAACACTTTTTTTTTTTCAAAAAGTGTGGGTACATGGTATGTCAGAGTTGATACTGTGGATAATAAGCCTCAGACAGGAAAGGGTTTAGATTAGAGCATGATTGGAAATAATGGTGTAGTGGTAATTCGTTAAAATAGTGGTAACTCCACAACTGTCACAGATGGAACTCTGGGCAACAAAACAAAACTCAAAGCAAAACACAAGTCCTACTACAGAACACAAGATTTATGTACTGTTTTATTCCTTACTTATTAGATATCAATCTTCTTTTCAATAGTGTAGTGGAGATATATTTATATCACAACATATTGAATCATAGATTCTGATTGGTCAGAAGGTGTTGATTATAACCAGATTATAACAACACTGTGGAGCATTTGTCTCTCAGTCTGCTCCAGAGGAAGTGAGGTGCCTCTGCAGCAGACTGAGAGAGAAATGCTCCAGAGCGCTTCACGAGGCTCAATTGCTGGTGATATACACGGTACTATAGAGTACATTCTCAACCAAGAGGATGGTTTCTACATTAGCGGTAGAGGCCTGTACTATAGACTATATACTATACCAAGTTAATGTTCATGATTGTTCTGCAGCCTATATTTTGAGGAGTTTGGATTGGGTACTGTTGAATAAATTGCTAAGGATATGATAATACAAATTCTTACTCAGACACAGAAATCTCACTTTTTTGATGTGTGACATGACAGCTAGTTTAGTAGCACCTAAATGGCAGGAGAATGTATTGGAACAGCAAGTCCAATTCTTTTGTTTTAACTATAAACTGAAGACATATGGGTTTGAGATCAAAAGATTAATAACAATAGCTAGAGAGTAATAGATGATAGATCAGAATTTCAGCTTTAATTTCCTGAATATTTATCTAGGTTTGTTAAACAACTTAGAACATGTGCAATTGACCATAGCCAATTCATCTACTGGCATGATTTTCAGAGGTGGGAGGAAATCAAAGAACCTGGAGGAAATCTACAATGACATGAGAAACATGTGAAACTCAAACAGTAACGCAAGATCAGGCTCAAACTGGGTACAGTAATGCTACGTACTGCAGAATTGCTGTCAAGTTTTTTGTAAAGATTAGAAGCACACTGCAATGGTGACTGTCGGTTATCTTGGATCTCAGTCGGCTCTTGTTCAGCGTCATTTGAAAAAAATGTTTGCTCATGCATAAATATATGTGGAGCCAAAACTGAAGACTGTGCCTTGTGTCTGTGGCAGCAAAGAGCTATCACTGCCAGTGAGACAAGCCCAAAAATCAAAACAAACCTTTCAGAGAGATAGCAAAGACACAGGTGTGGCCAAATAAACTTTTTGGTACAATCTTAAAAAGAAAGAATGCACCAAAGAATGGTGGATGACAGAAGTGTAGTGGAAGACAGAAGAATTCTTTCCCTGGTGAAGAAAAAAAACCTTCACAACAAAGTGTGTCTGTGTCTGTATCTATCTCAAAGTCAACAACAACGTAAGCCTCAAAAACAGGAAGATAAGATTAGAGTTTGCCAAAAACATATTTAAAAAGCCTATACAGTTCTGGAACAACATCCTGTGGATAGATAAGACAAAGATGTACCAAAATAATGGAAAGAGAAGAGTATGGAGAAGGTCAATTAACTTCTTGTCAGTCAATTGTCCAAATACCTTTGAGCCCCTGAAAATGGAGGTACTTTGCTTAATATGGCTGTAATTCCTAAATGGTAAATGCCATATTTTTGTGGAACCTCTTAAAATAAAGCTGAAAGTCTACACTTCGATCACATCTTGATTGTTTTATTTCAAATCCATTGTGGTGGTTTATAAAGGCAAAATCACAAAAACTCTGTCATTGTCCAAATACGGACCTGATTGTATGTTGATATGTCAAAGCAAGCAAGCACCACACCGGCGAGGGCAATTAGTCGTGACTTAGCACGCAAAGTATGTGCACTACTGCAACAATAAAAATAATCAGTAAATGCCTATAGCCAAAAGCAGATTACCACAAGGCGCTTAACAGCACAAACCTTCAACTCCGGAAAATGGCAACGGAAGCGACAGTCACCCGAACAATGATGCAATACCTGGTGGCATACAGCCACCTTATATACACTTCTGGAAGGACAACGCCAATGACTAACACACCTAAGGGGCGGGATAAACAAACTCATAGAAGGAGATGCAGCAATAGATCACAATAGATCAGCAATAGATCACCTTGTTTACCAATTTCTTACTGGTACACTGCACAGTGGCTCTCATCAGTTTTGTTTTTAAAGTTGTTTTTAAGTCTGTGAGTGTTAAGATTGTATGTAGGGAAGCACACTTTAAAGTTTGTCTTTGTTAAAGCACACAGATTCTGAAGAAAAGTTTATCAATGGCATGACTGTTGTGGATGATGTGATGGATCCTGTTCCATCACACCAGACTGCAGTGATGTGGCCCTTGTAATAGAAGAAGAAATCGTTCTGCACAATCCTGGTGACTTGGAATGATGTGTAAGAAAATACAGAACGAATCGCATTATATTTTTCAATATGGGACAATCTTGCATTACAAGGGACCTAAAGCATAGTACAGCAGAGACACTGACTGGTGTAGTGTGAGTGTGTGTGTATGTGGTGCTGGTATAAGTGTATCAGTGTAGCTACATTTTTAAAAACACTGTACAATAGTGGTTCACAGTGAGTCAAATTCATTTTAGTTAACGAGGCACATTACACCTTGACCAATGTAAATTATTTTAGTAGAACAATAACACATCAACAGCTCCTCTTAAATGTGTTTATTAATCAGCGTCAGCAAAGTATGTTGATCAAGTGGGAAGAAAATCTACATATTTTGCCAAATAATTTACAAAATTATAAAAGGTGTGATTGCCCAAGTATTCACCCTGTTGTGAAACCCCTAATTTAGTTCTTTTGGAAAGAGACATAGTTATAGCATAAAATATTTAGCTTGCTAATGAAGAATCACATATTATCACCACATTTTGCCAGAAGCTAAATTCTAAAGTTTATTGCTCTATTTTGAATAAAAGACACTGGCTCTTTTTAATCTTTCAATTCAATTCTGCTGCTCGAGATGAGTTAAATTTAAAAACACAGATACTAAATTCATTTGCTCAGCTGGATGAGAAACTTTATCAGGCCAATCCAAGCCCATAGGCCATACACTTTTTGACTACTTCATTATACACAACTATTTTCTTAGACCACTGTGCACTTGTACAGCTAGAGACTAAAGTTTCTCCATGCAGTGCGTTAATCATCTTCTAGCCTTCACTAGTGTTAGTTTTTGACCACAGCACCCTTATAGGCTTGATCATCTTGGCTGGTGGATTATTTCTCAACTAGGCAACAATATAAAGGTATTTTAAACGTCAAACACACACTACCAGGTCAGTGTCACTCACGTGCTGAGATACCCCACACAAGGTATCTCATATGTGCTCAGTGGTTGTCATAGCAACAGATGGGCTACAGTCAGTAGTTGTGACCTGTGGCCACGTGATAAATTGGCCATTTTATCAGAATCAGCATCTGAAATGTATGTTATTGAAGTGGGGAGAAAATATACAAATTTTGCAAAATAATTTACAAAATGATAAAAGCTGTGATCGCCTAAGTATTCACTGTTTTTGTGAAACCCCTAATTTAGTTATTTTGAAAAAAGAGACATGGCTAGAGCATAAAATGTTTAGCTTGCTAATGAAGAATCACATGACATTGGGTGCATGTAACTAGCCACTAAGTGTATGTGTATATACTGTATGGGGCTTATTATTAACAGTAGCAGAAGTCTTAAATGAAACAACACCTTTTTCATTGATCTGTTTTATATACATACATATGATACATACATACATACTATACATACATACATGATTAACATTTATAAAAATTCACTCCTCTCCCAAAGTCTTTTACAATCCAGTTTAGACAGCATGCCAAGTTTAAGTACTGATTCAGTACGCGCACACACACAAACATATACACTTACAATGACACAAGCACACGTGAGCACACGCGTGCACTTGTGCGAACACACACACACACACACACACACACACACACACACACACACACACACACACACACACACACACACACACACACACACTGCATAGACGCGTCAGGCACACACACACACACGCACGCACAAAATCCTAGCAACATGTGGCAGGGCTAACACTGCTGAATCAAGCCATGTCAGGATGCACCATATGAGAACATTCTACGTCCATAATGCATCACCCAAACCTCGAAGAGAAGCCTTTGCCATCCAAACTTGCAACATTTCAAACAATGACTAAATTTTCAGTTTAAAAAAAGTGAAAGACATAGCTGCATTTCCTATCAAAAAAAAAAACAAAAAAAAAACCCAGCAGAAATATGAGAAAAACAAGGATGTGGGTGGGGAAAGTATCTCAAACAAGAATTCAAGGTCTTATAAAAATAGATGTACGTATAAATACACATATTTCCCTGCCCTCAATCAAAAAAGAAGAAAAATGATGCAGTGTGAGAGAAAGAATCAGGAGAACTGATGTGTACAATGTGCCAACCTTCTTCACTCTCTACCTCTGTTCATACAATCCATCACTTCACCCATCCAAAATGGGGGAAAAAAACATGTGCAGGACTTACAGTTATACAGTATTTCGAAACTGAGTTCACAGAGGATAAAAACTATCAACAATTACCACAAAACCTTTAGTACCATATAGTTTTCTTTCTTTTGCATTCACGCTAATAATGCATAAAAAGAAACACACTTAACAACAGAAACATCTTTCCTCATTGGCTGTGATGTTTGAAATGCTTGGTCATTCTGAGGTCACAAGGAAACGGGCTCATGGACTAAAGGTGAATGAATCAAATGTGTGGAAAAGGCATAAAACAGGCTGAGCCAGATACACAGCCATTACCCTTCTGTCCTCTCCATTCATGTGTAAACAGACACAGAGCTCCATCTTCTATCACTTTTTGCTCACTTTTAACTTTTTTTTTTTTTTTAAGTGGATCTTGGTAGCTCAGTGTGGAATAACTCAGCTAGTTAGTTATGCATTTGGTTTTCATTTCTTATTTTATTTTATGCTAGGAATAATTATGGTAGTTATGCATTTTCTTGCTGTTTCTGCCGCTTCCAGCTGTACTCATGTGAGACTGACTGCCTTCTTTGCTTTTTTGATTTTCTTTCTCCATCCCATTCACCCTTATGGTCCTTCTCTTTAGGTGTCCAACTTCAACATCTGCTTTTAGAGGTTACTCATACTCAAGGAACTGTTTATGATAAAACAGCAGATACCTGCAAAAATAACAAAAATAACTGTTAAAACTATGAGTTACTGTAAGCTGCACTTACATGCAAGTTAAATGATTATACCCATGGCCTCATTTATCAGCACTGTGTAGAACAAAATTTGTGTAAAAAATTTGAATCCTCATACACACTTGGGTTCATCAGATGTGTGTACACACATCATACCCACAAGTGTTAATAAAGTAGCTTAATAAATAACAGTTGTTAGTAGCTGTTGTACCTGTTCATGCCACTGGTCATTTAAATCCAAACACAGCCACAATTAACTACATACGTATGGTACTGATTAATGCATAAAAAACAGGACTTCTAGTTATTTGTACATAAAAACCATCCTACATAAAAAAGGACTTTCACCATTAATTTTCACCACCAGCTTGTGTGTTTTTAATCGACAGTGTCGATTAACACTGTCTTACTGTGAAACTGATATTTTTAGACTAGCTTATCATACTGTGCATAGTTCAAACTGCAACACCCCTAGTGTAAATCCACACACAAATCTAAGCAAATGTTCATTTTGTAAAGTTAGTGCTCTCTATTTATGCACATATTTAATAGTTAAGTCACTGATAAATGAGAGCCCAGATGGTTCAAAACTAACCATGTTTTAAAACCACAAAATATTTAACAAAATATATGTATGTAATAATTAAATGACAGTCATATTATAGCAAAAAGATTACATTACAAAGTACTACATGTAGTGCAATTGTTTATAATGAACTGAAGCTCTTTGGGGTTAGTGTGTACTCATGATCACCTCACTATAGCTTTCTGAGCTCAGCACTATAGCTTTCTGAGCTCAGCAGTCATGCTAGCAATTTGGTAAGAGGCATTCCTTCAAATGTGAGTGTGACTGACCCTTCACTGTCCAGCACGTCCTTAATGCTGGCTTTAGTGATGATGGCATCATCACATTTAAACCATTGGTCCTTATGCTGGCGGATGAACGTGGTGTAATGGCCGCTCTCAAGTGTGCCCTGATGATTCACTACAGCAAAGAGAGAATACCTGCAGAGAGAGGGGAGGGGAAATATGCAATTATAGCTGATAAGAAGATACAAGAGTAAATAAAGAAAACCAGCTGGGAATCCCAGTACTGTAATTGATGTAGAGGTAAAGCCAGGAGGACACACTTACTTATTATCATTGTTTAATGAATCTACTGGCTGCTGGTATTGTCCATTCATCCGGCTCTCTTTACTGTGAACAAAAACACTTATTATTCACAGCACATGGGCACACTAACCTCTCCTTGTATGTTCAGTGATTTCATCATAGTTACCTCAGCTTAATTTGATAAAGGTTCACACAGTTCCCTAAATTCAATCGAGTACTTACTCAAGTAATCGAGTAAGAAGCAGTGTGTGTGTGTGTGTGTGTGTGTGTGTGTGTGTGTGTGTGTGTGTGTGTGTGTGTGTGTGTGTGAGAGAGAGAGAGAGAGAGAGAGAGAGAGAGAGAGAGAGAGAGACTTCTCAGTCCATCTGCATGCTGCTAATTGAGTTTGTCACTGCAGGTGGCTGACAGCCTGCACATTCTGCGCAGTTCACACTCTACAATCAATTACAGCTGAGGAATGAAGCCAGCAGGCTAATGGATGTGGCTCTAGAAGAGCAATTTGAGCTCACTGCCAATTTGTACAGACATAATGTAACTCATAATGTTCTTTTATTTATATATATATATATATATATATATATATATATATATATATATATATATATATATACACACACACACACACACACACACACACACACACACGGTTGAGGTCAAAAGTTTACATCCCCCTTCCAGAATCTACAAAAATGTTTATTATTTTACCAAAGAGGGATCATACAAAATGCATGTTATTGTTGATTTAGTGCTGACCTGAATAAGATATTTCACATAAAAGATGTTTACATATCGTCCACAAGAGAAAATAATAGTTGAATTTATAAAAATGACCCCGTTCAAAAGTTTACATCCCCTTGATTCTTAATACTGTGTTGTTACCTGAATGATCCACAGCTATGTTTTTTTGTTTAGTGATAGTTGTTCAAGAGTGCCTTGTTTGTCCTGAACAGTTAAACTGCCTGCTGTTCTTCAGAAAAATCCTTCAGGTCCCACAAATTCTTTGGTTTTCCAGCATTTTTTGTGTATTTGAACCCTTTCCAACAATGACTGTATGATTTTGAGATACATCTTTTCACACTGAGGACAACTGAGGGACTCATATGCAACTACTACAGAAGGTTCAAACGCACACTGATGCTCCAGAAGGAAAAAACATGCATTAAGAGCCGGGGGGTGAAAACTTTTGAACAGAATGGAGATGTGTACATTTTTCTTATTTAAATATCGTATTTTTTCCATTTAGTACTGCCCTTCAGAGGCTACAGAAGATAGTTACATGTTTCCCAGAAGACAAAATAAGTTGAATTTACCCTGATCTTCAAATTCAAAAAGTTTTTACCCCCCGGCTCTTAATGCATTTTTTTTCCTTCTGGAGCATCAGTGAGCGTTTGAACTCACAAAACTCACAAACAACAGTCAGTAACATCAACAACCTCTGCACTCAAACAATAAAACTTTAATCTGGATCCTGTAATGGACAGGAAGCCAATGCAAAGATGCCAAAAAAATGTGGTCTCCTTTCTTGGTGCCAGTGAGTTATCTTGCTGCTGCATTTTGTAGGTAGGAGATCTGTAGGCGTTCACCAGACGTAAAAAGAGGAATGGCTTGACTTTAGAGATTGTTCTTAGTTAATAAAAACTACTTTTTACAATAGAGTTGATTTGCTGACCAAATCTGAGGTCACAGTTGTATAAAACACAAAGATTCCTCAAATGTCGTCTCACATATAGTGCCAGTGCTCCTAAATTATTTGAAAGAATATTTGTAGATTTGGATGGACCAAAGACAATAAGTTCTGATTTGTTTTCATTTAGTTGAAGAAAACTGTTAGCCAGTCTTAAGTCTTAATATCCTCAGTGCACTTTACTTTATTTACTTTACTTTATAGCACGTACTGGGGTGCTTGAAGTAAGCACAGTTCATTATGTTTTAAGTGAAGATAGAACTGCATGTCAACAGTGTAACAATGAAAAGAAATTATATTTTCGGATTATGTTTCCCAATCGGAGCATGTACAATGAAGAAAGGAGGGGCCCCAATATGGATCCTTGGGGAACACCACAATTAGTGGTAGCAGTGGATGAATAGAAGCTAACTAAATGTTAACTGAGAAAATTTTATGACTGAAGTAGGACCTAAACCAGCTCAGGGCATTCTCCCGCAGTCCAACCATGCGTTCAAACGCAGTACTGAGCTCAAACAAAAGTGGGAGGGTGCAGTTACCGGAATCAACAGACAGTACTAAGTCATCAATCAGCTTTAATAAGGCAGTCTCAGTGCTATGAGGCTTTAAAACCAGATATGAATGTTTCAAAAATATTATTTCCCTATCATTTCCCTTCAAGTGTGACTATAATTTTGTAAGACAAGAAGGGATAATATCCTGAGCTTTATGTGGGAAATAGCATCTTTTAAAAATGAAAGAGAAACAGGATGAAATTTTTTTTTCTTTTTTTTTCCCCAAAAAAGGTTTCTATTTGTTTTTCATTTTTATCTTCTTGGTTGCTATATCACATTAAAGGTGGAAAAAGATCTGACATCATTTTTTTTTTTTTTTTTTTTTTTTTTAACATCACATTACAACAGAGGTGCATAGACTTTTTTGTATCCACTATGTGTGTGTGTGTGTGTGTGTGTGTGTGTGTCATTTCTATTACAAAGGCTACATTCAGATTATTTTAAGGATAACCAGGTGAAATAATGTTAAATGAATTGTAATAACGTCTAAAGAGAAGGCCTGGTTCAATGTACTAAATGTGCTAAACAAACAAACAAAAAAAAAAATCATGTGATCTACAAAACTTTATTTACCTGGAGGCCATGAAGGGAGTCATATCAAGCTCTAATGGAAATGAGACGTATGTGGTGATTTTCCTCCGGAGCTTTGCGGAATGCTCAAACCTCTGGAGCGCATGTGAGAGAAACAGCAGAATTCAGTGGAGGTTCAAAATTTTTAGAAAAGTCAGGAAAACACACACACACACTCACTTTGAGGTGAAAGCATGCCACAATGGGGAGCCTCTTCATTGTCAGCTGCTTGGTGGACTCCTGGTAACTATGGCAACCGCTGCATTTGATTTTGGCACTGCTCCCCAAGTGCTCGGGTCGTGTGAATCTGCAGCACAGGTATACAGGCCAGAGTATTTACCTGGAGCTCAGATAAGATTATACTGTATGAACGCTGTAGAGAATTTATGGTAAACATGTAGCACGTGAGATTATGGCCGTATGTGCATTGTAGCGAGTGATTTAACAGTAAACGAGTTGTAGTGAGATTATAGCTGTAGACTTGCTGTAGTGAAATTATGGTCAAATATGTGTTGCAGTGAGTGAGATTATGGCTGTACACATGTTGTAGTGAGATTACAGCTGTAAATGTGTTGTACCAAGCTTACAGCTGTAGATGTGTTAGAGCAAGATTACAGCTGTAGACATGTCGTAGATATGTTGTAGCAACTGAGACAGCAGTTGTAGATGCGTTGCAGTGAGTGAGATTATGGCTGTAGACATGTTAGAGAGAGATTACAGCTATAGACCTATTGTAATGAGTGACATGACATCTGTAGATGTGTTGCAACGGGTTGTAGCAAGAGTAGCAGATGTGTAGCAAGTGAGATTACAGCTGTAGACATGTTGTAGTACAATATAGTACAATGGTGTACACTGTTGTGCTATGTCTCCAAAATTATAATCATAATGTAACTTATTCTAACCAATATTTGCAAGGATAATTTGATGCATATCTTCTCCAAGGTAGCAATCTTTTGTGCATTTATGCATTTTATTCATTCCAGATCAGATTATAACTTTTATTGTGTTTGTGAATACAGCTGAGTGGTCAGAGGGATGTGAGAATGTGTGTTAGTGTACCTGCGTAAGCAGTCCGTTAGTGTGGTAGCTCCACTTGGATGGCTCTCTCCGTTCACCACGCTCCCATCAGAGCCAGGACTAAGCGGCCAGAATGGGGTGGACGAACCCGGAAGGTCTAAACTGATGTCCCAGAATGGGTCTATTGTTGTTGAGACACCACTACAGAAGGAGAAAAAGTGTTATATTAAATATGTTAATATCACTATTCTAGCCTGTGAGCAAAATCTGGAGAAGGAATTATGTTGCTGAATTGAATTTTTTGAACACCAGATGGCATCACAGTGTAAATATACACAATATTACAGTAATTAGTAACAGTAAAGTAATACGAGACTAACATGCTTTAAAAAAAAACTAACATGATAATATTATGTATATTAAAAATTGTACAAATATCAAAAACATTAGTAAGATTTTATTGAATTGTGCTGTTAACTGTGACTAAAAACACTCAAAGTACTCATGTCATAAAACATTTATACCACAGAGCTGTTGAGTTCTCTAAACTGATTGGTCAGAAGGTGTTGATTAAATGTCAGTAACAGCAGCTCTTATAATAGTGCCAGCTGTAATTCCAATCACAGGTTTATATTAATGCGCTCCTTCTAATATGTTATCGTTTCTATTTCTAACAGCTCACTCAGAGGGGCTTGCATGGCGGACACTCATCATCCAATTCTAATAAACTGATTTAAAAAACTTGTTATTTAACAAAGAAAAACATATAGTCATCAGTATGGAGAGGTTTTCTGTAAGGAGATGTTTATGCAGCGTTTATGGAAAGAGTTTCCAGTGTCAGTGCTTTGTATCAGTCAGCAGAGTTTGCACTTTATGGTTTCTCTGTAACATGATATGATGCATGTTTTTAGCTTATCATCTTCAAGCAAGAGGAAATAAAAGAGAGATACTGGTGAAGGAATGTCCTTTTACAGATGCTATATCGTTAGAGATATTAAAAAGTAAGATGTCGTTCAATAATAAATTAAAATATTGTAATTGTTGCCAAATTTCTGTGGCATAAAAGGAATAAAAAACAGGAAGTTATTGGAAAATAATCAACTTCGGGTGGTAACAGTATCTTTTCTTTGGGCCAGGCCTCAATCACACACTCCATAGTTGATTATTTTCAAATAATGTTCCACACACACACACACACACACACACACACACACACAGTAGAAGTGTAACCAAATACGAATCCATTATTCAGACTGAATTAGTAATGTGCCTTAAACAAATACAAACACAGATTCTGACTGTAGTTTGTGTTTGTGAAGTCATGTTGAACTTTAAGAAACAGCTCTTGCCAAAGCTTGTAGGGAGAGTTGCCAGGTTTCAGCAAAATTCCCACCCAAAATACTCAAAAACTCCACCAAAGAAAAAAAAAAAAAAAAAAAAAAAAAAAGACTTGAAACAAGCCCCAAAATGTTTGGACATTGGAAAAGGTAAACATATTTTACTTATTTTTCTCAGTCTTTTAATCAGAAACAAGCTAACAGTGGTGCGCATTTCTCATTTGCAGTATATGTATCTATACGTATATCTATGTGTATCTGCAGTACATGGACATTATACGTGGACCCTGGTAACCTTGCTAATGGAACTTAAAAAAAGAGCAAGTTACGGCAGAACTTTTTCTATATTTACAGATTTCGAACTGATTTTTCACAGTTGAAATCAAACACAGACAGACACACAGACAGACACACAGACAGACACACAGACAGACACACAAAGAGACTTACTGGCAGACTTGACATGTGACATCTGATTGCAATCCTCCGGTAAAGATTTGGTCAATGATGCAGTTGCAGTGATTCGGGTTGTTAGCCTTCTTCCCATTGTCATCCCCTTGATGGACAGTCAGCGCAGCACATGAATGCAAGCAGACACAAAGTGTGGTTAAAAAACATGCACGGCAGAAAAGTCTATCCCTTTCTGAGTCACAGCACCGAAGAGATGGACGAGGAAGCATTTCATATTCCTATAAGAAGTGTTTTGTCTGGCCTTCCACCCCACGACTGCCTTGTATAAAATGTCATAACCTTGCCTCTCTTTCCATTTTCATAGTTTTTGTCTCTCATGTCTTCTGTCCTCTCTCTGTTTCATATAACTCTCTGCCTAGAAACAGGTCATGTTTTTCCTCACCTGACATTAACCTCAGATTCACAAGACCGGCCATCAGCTATACACTGTGTGTTCAGTGCATAACACAGTACTTCATTATCCATAGCAACCCAACAAAGGCATTAAATAGTAATAAGTCAGTAGAGTTTAAAGTGTATGAAATATTTGTGGTACAATAACCGGACGTTTCAGTATATCACAGTCTATCCTTGACATTTAAAGACAACATGAAATTCAAATATATATTTCTCCTGCAACATGACACGTTTATGAGGATGAAGAATTCAGGAATTCATATCTTTCATATGAAAAGCAAGATTTGCCACATGGCTAAAGGTCTTAATCCAGTAGAAAAAAAAATTCTGGCATTTTAAATTGCTTACTTTAATAGCCATCATAATTGCTTTTTGCACCTGTCCCTTTGTGTTATGGACATCAATACAGTATAATAGTGTGCGTGCGTATATTATTATATAATATATATATATATATATATATATATATATATATATATATATATATATATATATATATATATATATAAAAAACTCTTTGTGTGTGTGTGTGTATATATATATATATATATATATATACATACATACATACACACACACACACACACACACACACACACACACACACACACACAAAATCAGCCACAACATTAAAACCACCTGCCCAATATGTAGGTCCCCCTTGTGCCACCAAAACAGCTCTGACCCGTCAAAGCATGGACTAGGACAAGACCTCTGAACGTGTGCTGTGGTATCCGAAACCAAGACATTAGCAGCAGATCCTTTAAGTCCTGTAAGTTGCAAGATTGGGCTTCCATGGAACCAGACTTGTTTGTTCAGCACATCCCACAGATGCTCAAATTGGATTGAGATCTGGGGAATTTGGAAGCCAAGTCAACACCTTGAACTCTTTGTCATATTCCTCAAAAGGAGGCCACTGCCATTAGGGAATACCATTGCAATGAAGGTGTGTACGTGGTCTGCAACAATGTTTAGGTAGGTGGTATGTGTCAAAATAGCATCCACATGAATGCCAGGACTCAAGGTTTCCCAGGAGAACACTGCCTCATACACAGCAAGCTGCGATGCACTGTGTGTTCTGACACCTTTCTATCACAGCCAGCATTAACTTTTTCAGCAGCTTGTGCTACAGTAGCTCTTCGGTGGGATCGGAACAGACAAGCTATCCTTCGCTCCCCCCCATGCGCATCAGTGTGCCTTGGGAGCCCATGACCCTGTTGCCGGTTCACCAGCAGTCCTTCCTTGGACCACTTTTGGTAGGTGCTAACCACTGCACTGCCGTTTTGGAGATGCTCTGACCCAGTCATCTAGCCAGCACAATTTGGCCCTTGTCAAAGTCGCTCAGATCCTTATGCTTGCCCATTTTTCCTGCTTCCAACACATCATCTTCGGGAACTGACTGTTCACTTGCTGCCTAATATATATCACTCCTTAACAGGTGCGATTGTAATGAGATAATCCATGTTACTCACTTCACCTGTCAGTGGTTTTAATGTTATGGCTGACTTGTGTGTGATATATATATATATATATAAAATCACATTTTGTTGCATTGCAGCCTGAAATGAAGACAGACAGAATTTTTGTTTTATCCAGCTGTATTTACTCTGTGCAACTTATAACATCCAAGTGAAAGATATAACAGCAACAGGTCATAAAAAATAAATAAATAAATAAAGAAACAGAATCACTGAGTTGGATAAAGGATCACCCCCTTGTGTCAGTATTTTGTTGAACCACCTTTTGCTTTAATTACAGCCTTTAGTCTGTTGGGATACATCTCTACCAACTTTGCACATCTAGACTTTGCAATATTTGCCCACTCTTCTTTGCAGAACTGCTCAGTTTCAGTTAAATTTGATGGTGACCGTTGGTGGACTGCAGTCTTCAAGTCGTTCCACAGATTTTCAGTGGGGTTTAAGTCTTTGCTCTGACTAGGCCATGCAAGGACATTAACCTTTTTCTCCTTCAACCACTGTGTGGTCAATTTTGCCGTGTGCTTTGCGTCATTGTCATGCTGGAAGGTGAACCTTCTTCCTACTGACAAATTTCTGGCAGAGGGCAGCAGGTTTTCCTCAAGAATTTGATGGTATTTTGCCCCATCCATTATTCCTTCTATCTTGACAAGTGTTCCAATCCCTGCTGCAGAGAAACACCCCCACCACAGGATATTACCACCTCCATGCTTTACTGTAGGAATGGTGTTATCTGGATGGTGAGCTGTATTGGCCTTTCGCCAGACATATCGTTTGGTGTTGAGGCCAAATAATTCAATTTTAGTCTCATCTGACCATAACACCTTTTTCCACGTGGTGACTGCATGTGGCCTTTCTTGAGGAGTGGCTTTTTCCCTGCAACCCTCCCATACAAGCCACATTTGTGGAGAATTTGTGATATTGTTGTCACATGCACACAATGACCGCTCTGTCATAAATTCCTGCAACTGCTTCAAAGTTTCTGTAGGCCTCTTGGTAGCCTCTCTGACCAGTTTCCCCCTCGCTCTTCCATCCAGTTTGGAGCGACGTCCTGATCCAGGGAGGGTCTCAGTTGTACCAAACACCTTCCACTTCTTCACTGTGCTTCTAAGGATAGATAAAGCCTTTGAAATTTCTTTGTATCCATCTCCTGACTTGTGCCTGTCTACAACTTTATCCCGGAGATCTTTTGACAGTGTCTTGAGACTGAAATGCTCAAGAAATAGCTCTTTTATGCTGAGCTAATCAAAATGACCACAGCTGATCACAGGTGGAAGTCAAATGGGTTGGTGTCCCATTGAGACGGTGATTAGCAAGTCATTTTAGTAGGGGGGGGTGATCCTTTATACAACTCAGTGATTCTGTTTTGTTTTTTTTTTTTCTGACCTGTTGCTTTTATATCTTTCACTTGGATGTTATAAGCTGATGTTATACTGAGTAACTACAGCTGGATAAAACAAAAATTGCGTCCGTCTTCATTTCAGGCTGCAAAGCAACATAATGTGTTTATTTTGAAGGGGGGTGATTCTTTTCTATACCCACTGTATATGGAAATAATCTTATTTTAATTTTATAGTTTGTCACTGATGGGAAAAGGTGAGTGAGGGTGGTGGTGAGAAATCCTTGTGAATCCTTGTTCATATTTAGCTACTTCACTAGGCTACTGACAAGTTGTTTAGGGTTGGAATGGGTGTGTGGTATCTCAAATGCTACTGGCTGTTGTGTAAATCAAGCAACCAGACAATTGTCACTTGGACTTCCCTTTTCTGAAAAAAATACATCAACATATGGGATAAAATCACATCTGTCAAGCCATTACATGGGAACTTTAAGTGAGTGACACAGCAGAAGTGGAAGGAGCCAGTTATGTGCTATATTATTTCATTTAAATATATGTAGGAGTATCTTGTGGCATATTTAATGGGACTGACTGACAGCAGAGTCAATACCAACACAGCATCATGTTTTAACTTTATAACTATTTGACATTCCCTTATTGCAGTATAATAATACCTCAGTATACCATCACACACCTAACTAAGAAAGCCTAACATTCAACCGAAAATTGTTGAAGCACCTTCCCTGTGTGTGTGTGTGTGTGTGTGTGTGTGTGTGTGTGTGTGTGTGTGTGTGTGTGTGTGTGTGTGTGGTACCTTTGCAGTGGCGATGTAGTACGTCCAGCGCTGCGATGAGGAACTCATGTGCATCCTGCTGCTCATAGCCAGCCAGGTGACGTGCGTGTGTCCACACCAGGTGCAGCAGCCGAAAGGGAATGTGGGGAGAGCGATGGCCCGAGTAGAACTGAGAGGACAAGACAAATATTCTGTTTTCATCTACACACTTTCAAACGGTCAATTTGCCTTTGATCTTCACATACTTTAGAATCCAAGCGTTGGCAATACAAATGGCATTATTCTTTGTTGCATCAAAAACGCAATTTGAAAAACTGAACCTGAGATTTAGCTGGACTGGAGTTACAGATAGAAAGGTTAAGAAGACTGTAGGAATAAATTGGCCAAACAATCTTCAGAGCACTCTGAGTCCACTTTGGACTAATTTTACAACAAGACAAAGGCAAGAGCTCTGTACTCTTGTGATGAATCTATTCCTTGAGCAATCGAGTATTATTGTCCTGGCACTTAAGCTAGCAAAAATAGGTGTGTATTTGGTCAGAGGTAGCTCAGTGGTTAAGGCATTGAACTACTGCTTGGAAGGTTGTGAGTTCAAATCCCAGCACAACTAGCTGCCCCCTGAGCAAGGCTCTTCAAATGTTCAGTTGTATAAATGTAAATCTGCCAAATGCAGAAAAAGTGTTTGTATGACTTAGTAAAGGATCGAACGGCACATAATTTGTCAGTCGTTATGACCATACTGGCCTTTGCAATACTCTTATCCCAGAAGCCTGTAATATTAAAAATAAGCCATTAACAAAGCATATATTTTATTGCATTGTGTGAACATTCTGTCCATCTTAGATAAGTTTCTTTTAAGTTTTTGTGGTTTTGGTGGTTTAAGCAAATCAAAGGATTAAAAAAAATATTTGGGGTCTCATTAATGGAGGACCATCTTTACATATTTCAAATTGTAATATGCAATTTTTGTGCATCTCATCACAATAGTGGGAGCTCTCTTCATAGTGTGAGGAAAACAGTGCAGGGGCCAACTTTCCCCCAGTGCGGCATCATCATGTGCTTAATGTTCTCCCCCAAGCAAGTACATGCTTTCATCTATGCTGAAACGTTCATGGCACTAAAATCAAGATTCCTGCACCCTATCTGATAAGAGGTGCTGCATAAAGACTGTCCTCTAGGGTTGTCTATTTTGGGCCAAATTTAAAGGCAGCATTATCTTCTCAGTGAAGACTATCCCATAATTCTCTACACAAAGCAGTGCAACATAAAAGTGAAGACAAATAAAAATCCTGTATCTCACCTCCTGAAAAAGCTGGGACATCTCACACACAAGGCAGGAGTTGGCCTGCATCTCACACTTGTGTCTGTCGGACAAGAAGAAGTCCCTCAGCAGTGGGGTGTGAGTCAGAGCCTGGACAATGCAGTTCATAAAGCATGTGTTGCCCAGGTTTATTAAACCCCTCAGACCTGAGACAGAGAGACAGAGAGAGAGGGAACTGACACAAGCTCCCTCAGAGTACTTGGACTGCATCACTTATTTTTCCCCCTAACTAGTTGACTAAGTGATAGGGAGGCCTGCGGGGTTTGAACTGAGACACTGAGACATGGGCCAGCCAGAAGGCCAGGCTCTTGCTGAGGGCATAAACGGTGCTGACTGGCCCCACTCCAAATCTACACACATCAGGCACCTGCTCGCTCACACGCTTCCAGTCTAGTTAAAAGAGAGAGACAGAAAACAAGGCTGTCCTACTGCAAGCATCTGTGCTGGGCTGGGAGAATAGAGAGGCAAGATGTAATTAAAAAAAAAAAAAAAAAAAAAAAAGAAATGTATGCAGCTGTTCACATCAGGTTCACATGTTTTGTAGTTTAGGAGTAAAACAACTTTGAATTTTCTGGAAAGGATCAGTTCAATTCACTGAAACTGTATGCATCTGTATAAAACTTCAATATTTTAACAAGAAAAAACAAAGATTACTAAAATCTTTAAACCAAGGACCTTAAACGAAGCTATAAAGTGAATACTAAATTTCATATTTCTTAATGTCAAAGCATCAAGAGTACACATAAGGAGGCCTTGTTATCTGCGTTGCTGACTCAGTATCTGTACCACAACTAATCACTGATTGACTCGGCACATTTCATTTGAATAATGTTTGAAAATATATATATATATATTTTTAAACAAATAACGCTTTTTTAGATTTCACTGATGCAGATTTAACAAACTGAAAATGAAGAATGACTAAGATACACTTTCATGTTTATGTGGTCCCCAAGTGTAAGGACTGCTGCTTTAGTGAAATGAGCTTGCTTCCAGACAGATAATGATTCTTTCTCAGTTTATGATAAAATATCATAATTTGTCTCAGGACAAACATCCTGAATGTTTTTACATTACCTTACCTGAGGGTGGGTTTTTTCATTTCTGTATAAGATTCCATTCATAGCCAGCACCACAAAGCACCATTAAAGTCTGCAGGGTGTGTGTGTGTGTGTCTTTCTCAATGTAATAGCAGCTTATATTTCATACATTACCTACAAAGGACCTGGATATCAGTCATTACACCTGGCACATTTTGAAAGGTCTATTAAACCCCAGCCTGTCATACTGGTCATTTATTTATTATATTATTCTAGGAGGGACAGAGAGAGGGAGGGAGAGCTCTCTGCATGTGTGTGTGTGTGTGTGTGTGTGTGTGTCTCTCTCTCTCTCTCTCTCTCTCTCTCTCTCTCTCTCAAACTTCAACAAGGTTTGATGCCCAGTAAAGGAGGCGATCTGAGTCTTCTCTGCGTTCTGCGTTCACCTCACATACAACCTGAGCGAAAACTAATTTGGAGAGATTAAACCGCATTGAACTGTACAGATTGCTGAGACACACACTGCCAGTGCACAGCGGAGAGCGTGAGCAGGGAGAGGCACAGACCTCACCCACAATCCTACACATGGAAGGGTTTATGGGAAACAGAGTGCAAACCTATGGTGCAGTTTGCGGTTATCTTCCGTCGTTTAGGGTTGTGTCGAAGCAGCTCCAGTTCTCGCTTTGTAGGTTCCCACGTCGAATATTTCTCTCCAATACCTAAAATTCAGTACAGCAGTAGATGTCAGTAAGACAGCCACATTCCCACAATGTGCAGATAATCTGTATTACAGCACATATGATATCATGGGCACCGCAAAACATTGTGAAATATTCCTGCTGAGGCTGAAACTTTCCGTACAGAACAATAAAGTTCATCTTTAAACATGCGACAGTAATAAATCGTTAGTCCATTATTAATAAAACAACTGGCACCACACAGAATCTTATCAACTCATTAACGATAATTATAAGTCACTGCTAAGCTGTATATGTACACATTAGTGTGAAGCAGACAGACACTCCACTCTGCAGTGCTCCTTCACTGCATTAGCAATTTCTTAACCAAGCCACATCGCATTATGCAAACCAAAGGCAAGCATAAGGGATCTGCAAAAGCCATTACCTTGCAATTTCCACGCTTTCCTTTGTTCTTCTTTGGCAATCTGTTCCATATCTTTATCGTATATGTAGTCTTGGCACACAAAACAGTATATTCCTCCATACAAAAGGTCTATAGCTGAGTGAGAGAATAGGAGAAAAGAAAGCATTATAAAACAAATAGAATTGTCCATTCTTGTTTTATTTTATTTTATTTTCAGATTTCAGATATTGTAAAGAACACACTCCAAAACATTGCATATATCAATCACAATAAATGGCATTATCTGTAGAGAAACACAGGAATACACTCTTGACTGTCTTGTCTAGCTTCAGGAAATAAATATCATTCAACACATCTAGGAAAGATAATGGTTGCTTACTTAACTAGTATTATACTGTCACTCAGGAGTGATATGTATTATTCATTAGTTTCAGTCATCTGTTTGATGTGGGAAGTTTGCGTAATGTAAAGCATGGCTTGTCCAATCAGATACTTCCTCCCCATACCCGCAGTGATACATGCGCTTTTGTTCCCATGGCAACATTCTGAAGGTCTGTTTCTTTCTCCTTCTCACTCACACTCACACACACAATAAAGGTTTCCAGGTGAGGACTGGTGTCTGTAAATGCCATCTTGCTAATGATGACAGACTAGCACTGCATGCTAGCACTGACAGACGACTGTTCATAGTTTTAAGTTCAAGTGGCTAACAAGGAACAGGAAATCTGCTGAAACTAGCAAAATGAATGCATTTCTTTAATAATATGCAGCCTCCCCTTTTTGCTATTCACATTCGTGATCAATAGCATTATGGTGCAAAGTCAGAATCAGTTATGGGTTCCAAAATCTCATTCAACTTCAGTAACCAGAAATGAGGATCTAACTGGGAGCCTGGAGGTGTGAAGAGACAATGCTGTACCACTGTGCCACTCTGCCAAAAACATATTTCTGTTAATAACTGTATCACATACCATTGATGTGAACACACTGTATTTGTAGGCTTTGAATGAATTTTAAAAAGAACCAAGTGTGTCCGGACACATACTTTTTATCAGATTATACTTAAAATTAGATCCTGATATTTGTGTAAAGTATATAAAAGTCAAGATTAGAGGTGTTGGCAAAGTTTTTAAAGCCAGGTGATATTACTGCATGTATAGAAAGGCATACCCATTGTTAAAATATTTAAAACAAGACTTAATTTGCTGCTGTTTTAAAGCTACTAGGTTTTATGGATGGTACTAAAATGCACTGAGCTTCTCTCAGCATGAGCTAGAACAGGACTGTAAATACAAAGCGGCTCATTATTTTAGGGCACTACAGCCTACTGAGGTTTTACTTAAATTCTTCCCAATCGATCACACACAGAAGGAACCTGTGTATTCTAATGGGAAAGCAAAATGCTTAAGTCTAGCAATATATGACTACAACATGCTCACAAGATATAAATACAATGTTACATCTAGGTCAAACAGCAGCATCTTCATCTTCTAAATCTGGGATTTAGGGTGCACTTACAGAAAGTCAGAAATGAAGAACAGCTGCCTCGATTGATGCACAAGAGTACCAGTGATACACAGCTTATAGAGAGATAGATAGATAGATATACTTTATTGATCCCTGAGGGAAAATTTAGGAAAACATGAGCAAAATGCAACAGGAGGTGCATGGTTTTTAGTTCCCACTGGGATTGGGGTTTGATACATGCCCTCTTTGATTAGAGATTGCACAGGCCTTAACTTTATTACACACTCAACTAGACAAGTCAAGATTGACCACAAATTAAAATATTATTGTTAAAATCTAAAAACAGTTCACACTGAAAAGAAAGTTCCTCTCACGACGTGCTGCTCCAACGCATTTGTTAACCTGCAGAGTGCAGGCAGGGGGTTAAAAAATGAGAAAGCACTGCCGTACCTTGTTTCATTCAGGTTTAATTTATTTAATTTGATTTAGTATATATTAAAGGTGTACTGTATTATTTTCATTTCCAAAGGCAATGTTGATTAATTCTTAAATGTTACATATTATTTTTGGTCCTCCAAATAAATTCTGGAACAAAAAAAATGTATTTGACGGGTTTCTCATAATAAATTACATTAAAAAAAAATACAGAAAACCGGTTAACCTTGATTATTTACCACACTATAAATCAAAAATTACAGCAACAATGTACACTCAACTTTATATGGCCTTTATTATACATGTACTCTATAATACGCTTTGCGTTCTAATTGGACAGAATATGATCATTCGTTTTCTTTCACAGCATCTCTTACAGTAGTGCCGGCTGTAATTCAAATCACAGCTTTATATTAATGCACTCATTCTAATGCATTATCATTTCTACAGTAACAGCGCATTCACACAGACTTTAGGTAGATTCTCCACATAAACAGATTTTTAAAAAAGGTTTCTGTGAGGAAATATTTGTATTTCATATTTTTGGAACAGGTCTCTAGTGTCAAACCATAGTCAGTTTTCACTAAGCTTTCCAACATGCACAGGTCTTCAAAACAGAGGACTTTGTGCTTTCTGGTAACATGACAAGCCGCATTTTTTGGCTTATTAACTAAAAAAAAAAGAGGCAGGCTGGTGCAGCAGTAAGGAACAACTTACAGCTGCTGTAATGTAAGTGATAACAGGAGCTAACTTGTTTTGCAGACAACTATATCTATAAATGTAACTATAAACTATAATAATATGATAAAAGACAAAACGCATCCTTTAATAATTTAAAAATTGTCATTGTGATAAAAATTGCTGTATAAGACAAATAAAACACTTCTGGGCATTGTGTTATAGGAAAATAATCAACTGTGGGGTTGTAACGGTAACTCCGCTTTGTTTCGGGCCTCATCACACCACACGTCACTGATTTTTGCCCATGCCCAAGTGTTTTATTCCTTATTTAATGTGTTCATACAAACTAGTCCTTCTAACTTTTAAGCTATATGTCTTCTCTGGTCTGTGAATATGCACTGCAGTAAAATAACACTCTGGCCTTCGAACATCAATGAGTGGAGTTAATGGACAGCCTCTTCCTACTGAAAGGAAGGGAACTAAAACACAACACCCACCTCCTCCCCACTGCCTGAGTGGCCATGCTGCACCTTTAAATGGTGAGAGAGGTTTCAGGGAGTGTGTGTGTGCGCGCATGTGTGTAAGAGAAGGTGAGGATTTCTCACCCCACACACAAACGACCAGAATAAACCAACATCATAGCAGGCCTTGAGGTAACCATGGAAACCCAAGTAGGAGAAAGTGCTAAAGCATGCTGAGATCAGAAACGAGTCTCCAGTTAGTCGAATAAAGTCACAAATTGTACAGCTATAGAAAGGAAAAATAATGAACAACCTAGAAAACAAATGAAAGCCTTCCTCTTTCTGCACTGTGACAAGACAGAACTCTGAAGAAGCAGGGATTTTTTTAGCACGTTGATTAAGATGACTTGATTAATTAAGTTAATTAATTACTGACTAATAAATGACTTAATCTAATCCCAGTTTTCCTTTTCCTCCTGAGCTGTGCACACATGCATTGCTCACAGCTAACCTAATTAAATACTCAATGCTAAACTCCAGAGGGGGAGAGCAGACACAGAGGGATGGTTGGGAACACAGCGATGATAATTATTGCTGTTGAGTTCGGCTCAAGCGTGCTAGCGGCTAACGCAGCAGCAACAATGTTACGTCAATTACACCACCGTCCATCTGACAGACGGCTCTAGCTGTCATCTGTCAAGATTTAATGTGCTGTGGGCATGTTCACAGCCATTTGTACTATAGTTCAGCCTCTTCTGTAGCAAGGTGGTGTGTGTGTATGTGTATTATTCTCCAATAACAGCATGTTTTGAAGAGTTTTATTCCTCTTACACCACAGCAGTTAGCTCTCCAACATTGTGGAACATGAGTCAAACAACTTATTTCCTGTTATCACTTACACTTCCCCCTCTCAACTGAAGTTAATTAGACAAGAAATGCAGCTTGAAACTGCAAAGTCCTCTCTCCTGTAGACTTTCCTGTGTTGGCAAAATTGCTGATATTGGAGACTCCTTCCAAACATTACATACAGAAATATCCATACATGTCCCTGTTTAAGTTGTTATAGGAATGATAACATCAGAGCAAGTGCTTAATATAAACCTGTGATTTGCAGCTGCACTACTGTCAGAGCTGCTGTTATAGAAAATTAATCAATACCTTCTGACCAATCAGAATCAAGAACTCAACAGCACAGTGGTATAAATTGAACTGAACAGCAATAGCGCAATCATCATATTTGCACAGCGACTCATGTGACGCAGGATCCATGTATATTAATTAAGGAAGAAAACTTCTAGTAAGATCTCTCTCCAAACTCTCCAGGCCACACTCGGTCCAGCGGATGATTGGGTCATGTGCCTATAAGTCCATTCACCTCATTTAAAAAATGACCCGGGTTTTCCCATTAATGTAGCAGCCCAATTACACAAAAGGTACACACACAGACACACACAGACACACACAGACACACACAGACACACACAGACTCCCAAGCTCTATACAATTACCCTCTTATCAGTCTGTTTACGTGTATTGTTTGTTTCTTGGTGGAAAGGACCGTCCCACCTCATTAAAGAAGAGGAGATAATTATAGGCCTCTGATCTACTAGAGGCTCGAGAGCAAAATGAGAACTCTCTCAATCCTAGCTGGAGGGAAAAAAAAAAAAACAGGGTCTGGACCACTGATTCAAGTCACATGAGCTCACATTTGCTGCATATCATTATGTGTGTGTTTGAAATATAATGTTTCAGTGTGTGTGTGTGTGTGTGTGTGTGTGTGTGTGTGTGTGTGTGTGTGTGTGTGTGTGTACACATGTGATGTCTGTTGGTGTTTTTCAATCTGCATATACAGTATGTTAAGTGCTCATGAGGTCTCACCTAAATTGTGTCTCTTGGCTTTGGCGTGCTCGTGGATGTGTTTCTTTGTGAAGCAGCCGAAGAAGACGCAGTGGAGACACGAGTGTAGCCGGTTCAGATGAGCGCCACACATGTGACATATACATGACTTCGCCTGTGAGAGAGCAGAGAAAATATAACACACTGATCAGATACAGAGACTTTCTGATTAAAGGCCATATTAACTACAAGACAAACTTGTTTTTAGGATCCTCCCTGAATCACACCGTTTATTCTAAAATCAGTCAACTAATTCACAAGCCCAAATATTCAAACAAATCTGACAAAACAGAAGTCAATCTTACAGAAAATCATATCCCAGTGTGTGGAAATAACAACATCCCTGAAAGCTAAACACTCAGAGAGACAGATAGACAGAGAGACAGGAAACAGATAGAGAGAAAGAGATAGAGGGAAAGAGAGAAAGAGAGAGAGAGAGAGAGAGAGAGATATGGATAGACAGAGAGAGGCAGATAGGCAGAGAGAGAGACAGATAGACAAGATTCAAGATTTTTATTTGTCACATACACAATTATACACAGTATATAACTTGCAGTGAAATGGACACCTGGCCTACTCCTCCTTAGACTGTGAATTAAATACTAAATTTAAGTTAAAATTTAAAAATCAGAAATGAATAAGAACTAATAAGAAATATATGTACAAGAATATGCAAAATATGCAGGGAATGTGCAAAAATGGATGTACAAAATATGCAGTATGTTACGTTCAGTAACAATACAAAGTGTGATGTGCAGTGTGCAGAGGGTCAGTGGAGTGCAACTGTAGAGTCCTTGTGTGACTGTATGGTGGCTGTATGGTGGCTGTATGGTGGACGTATGGTGGACGTATGGTGGACGTATGGTGGACATGTCCGTGTTGAGGAGTCTGAGCCTGAGGGAAGAAGCGCCTCTTGAGCCTCTCAGTTTTAGCCATCAGACTGCGGAAGTGCCTGCCTGATTGCAGCAGGCTAAACAGACATTTACCGAGGTGGGTGGGGTCTCTGAAGATTTTAGCAGCTCTTGTACTGCCTCGCCTGGTGTAGAAGTCGTGCAGAGAGGGGAGAGCAGACCCGGAGATGCGCTCAGCTAAGCGCACCACTCTCTGCAGGGCTTTGCAGTCCTGGGTTGAGCAGTTACCATACCACACTGAGACGTACTGAGTTAGTAAACCTTCTACGGCACCAGTGCAGAAAGTTTTCAGGATCGCTGGGGAGACCCTGAATTTCCTCAGCATTCTCAGATGGTACAACCGTTGTCTGGCTTTGTTCACCTGAGTGTGAATGTGATGAGTTCAGGGCAGGTCCTCAGAGATGTGTACTCCAAGGTACCGGACGCTGCTCACTCTCTCCATGGGAGACCTGCCAATCTCGAGTGGGGTGCAGTTCCGCTGTTGCCTCTTCCAAAAGTTCACGACTAACTCCTTGGTTTTACTGACATTCAGAGAGAGACTGTTAGCCTGGCACCAAGCTATGAGTTTCTCCACCTCATCAAGGTAGGCAGCCTCATCGCTGTTGGAGATGAAACCCATAACCACTGTGTCTTCAGCAAACTTGACGATAGAAGTGGAGCTGTGAGAGGACACACAGTCGTGTGTGTAGAGAGAGTAGAGCAGGGGGCTCAGGACACAGCCTTGTGGGGCTCCGGTGCTCAGGGTGGTGGTGTTGGAGGTAAACAGAGAAACAGATAGACAGACAAACAGACAGACACAGAGACAGATGGAGAGACAGAAAGAGAGGGAGGCAGATAGAGAGAGAGACAGAGAGAGAGAGAGAGAGAGAGACTTTTCATTTTCTTGTTTTGAGTAATTTGAAGTGCAACACTGAGAGAAAGGCCTGAAGAAGTAATGCAAGATCAGTAAACATACATGGTAAAAAGTGAGCGTGCACACACACACACACACACACACACACACACACACACACACACACACACACTCTCAAGTCTTCATGGCTGTGTCCAGACCACTACTCTTTGATCATATTAAATCTGCACAGCACTGTTAATCGTTCAATATTAGCACAATGTTGTATTAACTATAAATGACTACATTTAAGCAGTGTCCAACCCCTGAGCAGAATTAAGGGATTGCCCATTAAATAACAGGCTATTTAGCACAGTGAGTGTCACTCACAAGCACCATGCGGAGAAAATATGGAGCTTCATTTGTGTGCGTTCTCACCAGAATCAGCCCGAGACTAGAGATTACCGCAACACTGTGATGGCCGCATCTTACAATGAATGAGCAGCACTATTTATGGCAGTGTAAACTGAGCCAAATTCTGGTGGAAAAGCACTGTTAGAAAACTTTACATCAAGAGCACATTTTATTCTTCCCAATGAAACAAAGGGCTGGAAGCAATATTCTGATGTGTCCATGAAAACCTTAATGAATGTGTTGAATACTGTCTCACTCTGTCCAGCCCTAATTTACATTTCCCCTCCACATTCCATCCATTTTGACCTTTATTACATCCAGTGACGGCTGTTCGAGATAACAGATGGTCACTCTGTGTAATGATGTGACACGACTGTCACTGATGGACTGTATCTATAATCTATAGTCTTAGCTAAAAAGAAATCTGCCCCAGCATTGAGCCTTGTTCCACAAAAGTCCAAAATAATCCATTGTAAGACATTTGTTAACAGCAAATAATCTGATGCTGAAACCAAATACGACACCTTAGATTGATGTCTGTTTATCTTTGAAAGAGAGAGGGGGCTTAGCCATGCTAGCACATATATACCAGCTGCCCTGATTACTTCTATCTGTTCTTTCCCCCCTCCCTTTCCCCTCTCTCTCTGTCTCTCTCTCTGTCTGCTGGTGTTAATGTTGTATTAGGTGATGTATTGATCTGTACCTCTGCTGAGACTGGAAGGGCAGATCAGCGTGCTGTTTAACGACTGCTTAAAGATCCTATATATACACACACACACACACACACACACACACACACACACACACACACACACAAATAAGAGCTCTCAGGTGTCTATGCTGAGATGCCAACCCTAAATGAAGAGTTCAGCACATAAGAAGTGTGAGTGTGTGGGTTTGTGTGTAGTCGTTGGTCCAGTCGACTTCAGCCTCTATGAGAAAAGGCCTTCTATGTTAGCCATGAAAGAATGGACCGGAAATACAACACCAGGCACTGACTC
The DNA here is from genome assembly GCF_027358585.1 of Pangasianodon hypophthalmus. Taxonomy (NCBI): domain Eukaryota; kingdom Metazoa; phylum Chordata; class Actinopteri; order Siluriformes; family Pangasiidae; genus Pangasianodon; species Pangasianodon hypophthalmus. The sequence goes on along the minus strand of NC_069721.1, from coordinate 3,615,988 downwards.
CATGAACACGGCCAACAAAACAGAGACAGAACCAGCTCCAGAAATCCAGTCAGATGGACAACAAAGCAGATCCAAACACACACACACACACACACACACACACACACACACACACACACAGAGAGACAGAGAGAGAGAGACAGAGAGAAGCTGATGCCTCCCAACTGCCCTCCCAACTGTCCTGTAAAAAAAAAAAAAAACAGTAAAATTTCTTTGCCTCCGCTTCTCCAGTTTCCTTTCCTTGTTTCCCTATCTCGCTTCTCAGCTCAGCTCCTCCTCCCTCCACGGAAGCAAGGAAAGGAAATATCAAAGACAAACATCTTTGCCAAATGAGAGGTCCTTGTTCAATGAACCATCACCTTAAAGTGAATTCACTTATTGCTGACATAATGAGGGCATACTGAATCTGCAGAAAGTGTGATTACACACTGAATAAATATCAGTTAAAACAGTATTGCACATCATATACCTCAATGTTTATGCTGCTTATGTGCATTTACATTTTAATCAACTTTTATCCAGGGTTTTTGGAACCATTGTTGCTAAAAATTATTATTATTATTATTATTATTATTATTATTATTATTACTACTACAACACTGTTGCATCTGATGATTTTATTATTTATTAGAATTCATTTTTTTGAGACAGGTGGGGCATTTACACCATCACATGCTACAATAAAAATTACCTGTGCAGAAAGCACCTTTCTTTAATTTAGAAGCTTCCTTGAGTGCATTTTAAATATTGGCACTTCCTTAAAGATGGCAGACTTTGAT